>NW_009917690.1:152505-191292 GCF_000696875.1 Nestor notabilis | reverse complement strand
CCCCCCCCCCCCCCCCGAAAGAATATTTTGTAAAGGGACCCAATCCTCATTTGATGAAGAAAGCAAACCCACCAGGCTCATAAACCTTGACCCTGCGTTGTAATCTAGCAGGACCCAGCTAATGGAAGCACACCCACTGAAATAACATGGTCCCCTTTCTTGAGGTGACCATTTAGACTTGTACAGTCTGGCTTCTGGTTCACCAAGTTTCAGGCCCAAACAAATTTTACAGCCAGGTTATAAATATTTGAAAAATGGGGAACATAATGGAAATGCTGACACAACCTTAACCATAGAGGCATAAGCAGCACAGCGTTATAATCTGACGGTGCTGTTTTGACAGTGGTTATACGATAATGCAACCCAGGCCTGGAGCACTTTTAGCTAAATGTATCAATCTGAACCTAATTTACTTAGACCTTAATGTAGTCATTCACATTAAAAATCTCTAGCATTGTGATGTATAGATCAAGACAGTTTCTTTCTCCCTGATTTATACGGGACAGGTATATGTTAAAGTACACAATAAATAGGCAGAGTATTAAAGTGCTGAGGTGGTGTTTCTTCAGAATTTTCTTCAGACCACCATTTACTAAACAATACAATAAGAGCTATATATCCTTCGTAGTCTTAATATGTAACCAGAACAAACAGAGGACATAGGAAAGGTGGAGAAAAGTTAGATATATAAGCAAGAAAAAGTGAGTTATTGATTTTATTGACTCGTCTGTTAACTTCTGACATTGCAATAAAGCCTTATTTATTTGTATACAGAAGACTCAATTACATAGATACATATTATTTTAACAACTGGGTTATTTACAGGAGAATTGCAGCTTCATAAATAATATAGACCTGCATTACTCAAGCTGATGTTTATCCATTGTTAGCATTTAGGGAGTTGTGGTGTCCACAAATGCTCTTTGGAGGAAAGTCATTAGAATAACATCATGTAAAGCAATGCTATCATAGCAATACATGTGCAAAGTACAGTTACACATGCAAGTGGTGTGCTTCACAATGGCTGAAATAAAACCTAGTGCGTCCTGGTTGCTGTATACATCTGTCTTATAAATGTCGATCATACATACTATGGCAAAGGGCTGGCTTTTCCCTGGAAACTCTTTAAATATCATTTTAAGTGAGAAGATGCTAAGTATGAATATAAGTATTTTTTTGTTGTTGGGGGAGGGGTGGTTAGTGTGTTTTTGATCTAGATAGAGTTTTGAACCCAGACATCTCTTGCTGAGTGAAATCTCCTTAGTGTGTTAGCATCTATATAATCAACAGGCCCTACAGAATAACAAAGGGAACAGTCTGTGTGGTGGTTAATATAATGACTGATGGTGACCAGAACTTTACTCTGTGTGAGATGAAAAGAGCTGATGAAGGTCTCACAGGCATTCTGTGATCGTTGGGCATTAAGACTAAATCTTGCTTTTGCCACATTAGCACCTGATCCTTCTTTTCTCCGTGG
This sequence comes from Nestor notabilis, assembly GCF_000696875.1. NCBI lineage: Eukaryota > Metazoa > Chordata > Aves > Psittaciformes > Psittacidae > Nestor > Nestor notabilis. Next base: position 189,815 of record NW_009917690.1, on the reverse strand, counting down.
CAGCCATAAGGAACAGTTGTTGGAAGTGTTGGCTATTTGAAACCAAAACTGGCTGTGTTTTGCCAGTTTTGTCTGTCCTCAAAACCAGGAGATTAAAAGAAGCTATTAAGAAGGCAAAGGCTGGGAGTATGGACAAAGAAGTTCAAATCTGTTTGTGTCTGAGCACCTCTAGACAGTGTCTTATATTTCATAAATATAGCTAGATTCTACTAAAGGGTTGCGTGGGTCAAAATCAGATGGCAGAACTCTTCCCAAAACCCAGAATAGTTAAAAAATGTTTTCTTTAAAACTATTTTTAGAAGGAACCAGTGATTACTTTGCCCAACTCCAAATTATGTTTAGTAGGCACGTACACATAGTCTGAGATCTCAAATAATAATCCTCAAAATAAATAATATGACAAATGGAAGCTGATGCTGGTTTTGCGTTGTTGTGTAATGGAGTTAGAATAATGACAGGACAATAATATAATAGAATTCTGCAAAGCCCTCACTCTGCTTGACTTTAAGTGGAAGTAAAATCTTAGAAATGAGAGGACAATAAAATAATGCTTTGTAAAAAGGATAAAAGAATAATGTTACCTAAGTCTATTAGTGACATAACACGCTATGAATGCACTTAAATTAATAGCATCTTTTACCAGTAGATATTTTTCACTTACTGTAATGCTGAAAAAATAAGCAGAACAATAATATAAAAATGAAAAGGATGTAGGAAAGTAATTTGTTTTAAAATATGTATCTATATATAGAGGCATACATATATATATGAACACAAGCATTCTCATGGTTAGAAACAGATGTGTATCCCATATGATTTAATCCTGTTTAGGGTATATCACAGTGCGCTCTCTCACTCTTTGAAGCAAGTTGCCTGCCACTTGGTATTTTGGCAAGGCTGTCTCAGTGTGGCTTCTTTTGACATCTTTTCTTTCCTTCATGACATGTTGTTACAAAGCGCTCTTGCCATTACCGGGCATTCCTAACCAGATCTTTCATGCAGTATGACTGTCCTGGGATATATGCCTGCTGCATGTAGAGCTCTTTTAACCTGTGCTGTGTTCTTAAACGTTTCCTAGAGAACTAATCCAACACATCTGAAATCTGGTGTGAGTTAGACTCACATAAAGGCAAGATCAACGTATTCATGGAATCACAGAATGATTTGGGTTGAGAGGGACGCTAGAGTGCATCCAGCTCCAACCCCTGCCCCGGGCAGGGACACCTTCCACTAGAGCAGGTTGCTCCAAGCCCCCATGTCCAACCTGGCCTTGAGCACTGCCAGGGATGGGGCAGCCACAGCTTCTCTGGGCACCCTGTGCAGCATCTCAGCACCCTCACAGGGAAGAGCTTCTGCCCAAGATCTCATCTCAGTCTCCCCTCTGGCAAGTTCAAGCCATTCCCCTTGTCCTGTCCCTACAAGCCCTTGTCTGTGCCCCTCTCCAGGTTTCCTGGAGCCCTTTTAGGCACTGGAGCTGCTCTAAGGCTCTAAGGTCTCCCCTTCAGGAGCCTTCTTTTCTCCAGCTGACCCAGCCCAGCTCTCTCAGCCTGGCTCTAGAGCAGAGCTGCTCCAGCCCTCGCAGCAGCTCCATGGCCCTCCATGGGACTTGCTCAAGCAGTTGTGTTGGGGGCCCCACGGAACAGTATCCAAAAGTTTGTAAACCACTTGGTTATTTCCCTGCAGATCTGTTTCAGGGTATTTTTATTTTGTGAAAGACCATCTTGGTGGTTGCTGCAGAGTGTTTCACTGTCATTATCTGGTAAATAGCTGCTCACATTTGGGAGACAGGCAGGATGGTAGTGCTGACTGCTAGTTCTTCAGGTTCTTTTTATATTTTTAGCTTTTGGTCTACAGAGGAGGGAGTAAATGGAAGTGTGGGGCTGAAGGGGTAGGAGGGGACACCAAAAGCCCTTGTTATGTGTTTTAAACTTGGTTTAGGGATGGTCAGGCTTAACATAGTTTGCAAGGCCTGGCCAGCACACTGAATGCTCTTTAAAAACAGATAAATTTAAAGTGTTTGGGAACTCCTAGCAAAAGCGCCTTGTAAATAGTCACCACATTTGATTTCAGACAATAATAAAGAGACAGAAGTTAATGCAGTTCAGGATTTTCAAGATCTGGAGGCATGCATAGTATGAGTTTCTGCAGCTCCCAGCCAACACTTTCATTTGAAATAATGGCTCACCCTGCTGAGCCACATCATGAGAACTTGCTGCAGGTATCAAACAGCACAGGCTGCTTGTGAAGGGGGAGGGCTGTTGAATTTTTGTAGCTAGGTATTTCTGAAGGTACATGTGCAGCTAAATAGGTTTATAATGTAGACTTAGCAGTTTTGTGATTTAGTCTGATCTAGGAGCGTGGTCTCCTGCATACAGAGTTGTTATGGTTTCCTCCTGGATATCTTGCCTGGACTCCTATAGTACACTGCTCTGTGGGATGGCTCTTTCAGGAGCCTCAATAAAGTCTGAACCACTGAACAACCTGTAATGAGACACTTTATGGAGCTGCCCCGCAGGGTTGTGTAAAGACCACAGCAGAGCCTGTGAAATTGTTAAAGACACCACGGGGATGAAACCAGACAGTGAACTCAGTAGCAAGAGTGATAAACCACTGTTGCTTGACCATACTTGCTGGTCAGGATGCTCCAGTAGGAGTTTACATATCTTGTGGGGTGCATGTTGCTGAACGCTGGCTCTGCTGAAGATCTAAGTACCAGGTGCGTTTACTGGGTTTAATGGAATGCTTCCTCCCTTAGCTGGATATTTCCCACTCACTGAACCAGGTGATTTGAATCCCTAAACAGGCTTTCATAGGAGTGGTAGAGCACTAGGTTCCAGCCGCTCCCCACCTTACAGCTTTTTCTTTCCAGTCCCTGGAAGGTACAAAAGCTGCAAGTTCCATTTCTGTCCTCAGCCACCTACCTGTGCCCTATCCTTTGTAAATAAGCCTGTCAGTGTAGCTTGTAAAAACCGAAAGATGTCAGACATGCTACCCTTCGCTTCCACCCAGAGCCTGAATTACTGTGCACCAGAGGCTGTCCACATGTATTGCCTGGCTTTCAGGAGCCCGCAGTGCCAGCAGCCGAGCCCATAACATGTACATTGTGCAAGGTTCCCCAGGCTAACAGCAATTGTGTCTCATTATCAAAGATCATTACAGGCTACCTTATTCTGGGGAGAGGACAGGAGTCAGGTAGAGAGGGTGAGTGTTAGGAATTGGGCTTTTGGTGGACAGCTTGCCATCTATCCTGTTAGAATAAAAGCACATGCAGAGATAAATGCTGTAAAACCAGGAAGAAATCTTAGCTATAAAGATGGAAACCGTAGCAGTTGTTCCAAAATAGATGTTCTTTAATGTGCTCACTCTTTGGCATTTAGTAAGCTTCCAGGGATGGAAAGAAAGCAAAGTTTAATTTAGAGAAGCCTCCTGCCCTTCTTAGCTAGGGATCAGCTGCCCAACATGAAATAATAATGCATTCAACTGTCCATCTTCTGGTAAGTAACCTTTATCATCATTGCATTCACCAGCACTAACAGCAAACAGTGAGTATGAAATGTTGTATGAATTCAAGGAAAACTGATAGGGTCTTTGTGACCTTAATGTGATTATATTTGTGCTAATGCATACAGTAGAAAAGAAACTAGAACTCTCAATATGAAGGGTCCAATTCATAAAAAATGTATGTACCATTAACAAGGGATTTTTATGCACTGTACTTAGGGGGTGAAGAAAAGTAGAATGAGTCTATTTTGAATAAAGAACATACTTTTGCAATTATATCCTTTCACCTTTCCTGCAGTAGCAATGCTTCTTTTCTCACATGAAGTATCTGAAGTGGAAGAATAGTCCTATAGGCACCAATAAGCAAAAGATTTCACTTGGGGAGAAGAGAAAGAAAAATAAGGCAATGAAAAAGGAGCAAAAATAAACATGGGAAAGAAGAAAATTGGAGACAGTTGGGAGAGCTGGGTTTTTGTGTTATCTGTGGGTTTTGTGCCTTGGTCTGGTAGTTCTTTTGTTTGGTGGTAAATATAACTGGTGGTTGCCCACGAGAAGTTCTCTGTAACCTAAATCACTTTAGCAGCCTGATTTTCATGATAAACAGTCATGGAGTTTTAGTGTTGCCTGTCCTGATCCAGAAAGATGCGGGTGGATAAATAGAAGCCGGTCTGTGCATACCAGTAGTGAGGACAGTGATTCCTCACACGTCTTGCAGGAGAAGATCCTTCAGGAGCAAATATCCCCAGGGACCAGGCAAAGGAGAGACTTTGTGCTCTACTGGCAGAATGACTGGGAGCTCTGCAGTGATTGTGGTAGCTTTGCAGGAGCGACTGCGTGACAGTTTCATATTAGTATATAACTGTGGGGTTTTACTTACTTCAGTACTGAATGATCCGGTCAGTAAAGTGAATCTGCTCTATTCATTCTGCTGTCTAATTCAATCCATTTTGCATGCAGGATGTTTAGCTTTTCTGTACAGGATATTGCATTGACACATACGTCAATATGGCAGATCGATACGGCATTTTCTTATCACACCACAAACATTTTCAAAGGTAAACTAGAAGGGTTTTGTACATAGGTAAGGTAAAATGAAGAGTGACAGTTGTGCAAGTTGAGACAATCTGACATTGTAGAAGATAAGTGCAGTACTTCCATGTTGTGCTAAAACGATAGGACAGTAAAATGATGATATCGACATTGCGACATTGTTAGGTTTCAGAGTTAACAGGTGCCCGTGGTAATTCTGCACACACCTGGCTCTCTTGTTGTTTGGTTTGCTTTGTGTGGCTGAAATTGCTGCCTAAAAATAAAAGCTTAGAATCTGAGGTAGAGGTCAGCAGGGAAAGGTGAATTGCTTAATGATCTGTGGAATAACCTGATGCTTAGGGAAGTTTCGTACAATCCAGGTGAGGGAATTGCATGCCACCTCTTGATCTTGGATTGGAAGAAGGCATCTGACTACTCAAATTAAATATGAGAAGTCCAAGGTTAAATTCATACCTTTCAGCAGGCAAATCATTATTCTCGTTTAATTTCTGAGCTTGATTTTCTTTGCTGAGGTGCCAGGAATATCTCCTCTGATAACTGTAGGGTAATACCAGTGTAAAACAGATTCAGCATAAAATCTCCATTTTCTTTCCCACAAGTATTGTAAAATTTAGGTGTGTTTGTGAATTTCTGTGTAGCAATCTGATTGCTAAGGTTTGATGAGGTGATATGGAAAGGCTTCCCACCTACATATCCAACATCCTAGGAAGCAGGATAATGAAAATAGGGAATTAGGAGCTTCAACATGGTGCTCTGTGGCAGAATGAGGATTGTTTGGAGTGAATGTCACAGTTTTTCATTATCAGCCACATCTTTTTTCTTTCAGCTATTAAATTCTGTTCAGCAAGATTGCTCCTGGTACAATTGCTGACAATTAAGGGTTTGTTTAATGAAGAGCTGAGTTACTTTAATCGGAGATGATGGCCTTTTGCACACCATACCCAATAATTTGAATATTATCAGTCAGTCTATTCAATTTCTTTTAAAAAAGTTATCTTTTTTTTTCTCCTTATAATATGGCTTATGATCTAAATGCAGCTCTATTACTTGCTCAGAATGTGAGTTTATTAGTTTTAAAAATGTAAGACCTCTTTTTTTTTTCTCATAGGCAGTATTTTCACTTTAATGATTTCATTCGTAAAGCTCTATCTTTAATGTGAGTTGATTCAGTGAGTAACAGAAAAGTCTGCTCTTGATTTCTTATTGTTACAGTTACTGAGAGATAAATACAAGTAATTTAATGTCACATTGTGGAGCTGTATCTAAGGATTTCAATATGAACTGTTGCTTGAAATGCTGTGTTCTTTTATTAATGTTGATTCATTTGAAATATTTGCTTAAATGGGTATCTCAGAAGGATTTATGTATTCTTTTGATTACTGAAAATCTAGTATTATTAAATTTGATCTTGCTTATTTTTCGAAGCATTGAATACTGAAGAGTAGAAGCCCAGCATCTCCCTGGTTGTGATACAAACGCGAGATGCATTGAATTCATTCTTGAGGATAATGAGGAAGTTATTTATGTCTAGATTATCTGCTGAGGCTAGTCCTGTGCTGTGGTTTGAGCTCTGGCTTTGAGTGAGCTTTGGTGTACAGTTTGAGAGGAGATGGGCAGTGTGCATCATGCCTTTGAGCAGGCACACACGCACATCTGCAGATGACCCAGGAGGTCCAGGACAGAGCTGGATGCACGTGTTTAGTGCACTCCATCGTATATCCCGCGTTGCTCTGCAGTATGGTCACGCTTGCCAGTCAGCTACAGGTTCCCTGTGAGCATCAGACACCAGGAGAGACAAGGACTATAGGGATGGGAGGTGCATTGGAGCACAGGGTGCTGGGGAGCGTGTGCGGGCTCACCTTGCCAGAGCTGCTGGGAGCCCTGGAGCAGCCACCCCAAGAGTGATAGTTCTATATTCTGACCCACATGTAACTACAGCTGAAGAGATCTAGGTGCCGAAATGGTGCTGGTTTGAGAATCCAGGTCTGAGTCCCTCTGTCCATTACTTATAAAGTGGGGATTAGAGCATTCCCTCCTTTGTGGGGCACTGGGAAATGAAGACTTTAGAACTGAATTACCTGTTGTGTTGCTGAAGACGTGTAAGAAACAAAAAGGAAGCAAACTGTGGAAAGCCTGTTTATAACCAGTTTACAGCTGTAATTTTGTATGAGGCTTGGAGGCCTTGGGATGTGGAATTTTTTTTTTCCTTCTGATGTTTCTCTTGTGGTTTCTTATTTTTAAACCAGGTGTTGTTCAACAAGGTTTTCCGCTTGGTTTTGGGGATTTTTTTCTTTTTGATAAGGGAAGAAGGAGGTTGCTCTTGTTTTTACTTGGCTTTATTTTAAATAGTATTTTATTTCAAGAGGGTTATTTTACAATGTTTACAGTGCACTTCTATTTTTTATTGTGTCATGCCCTTCCAGCCCCTTGGTGGGATGAGAGGTGAGTGTATGTATTATATAATGTATAATTAATTTATGATGAATCACGTATGATGAATACTGCTTATTAAATATTAAAGCCTTGTCTACAGTCATGGCTGTACCTTGGTAGTAGCACTCCAGCCTGTTCGTATGGTACCACTGAGCAAACTCATAGATTTAGGCTGTTACAGCAGTGCTGTTATGAGAAGTCTTAGCTCCATGCCTAGGCAAATGGTGTTAAGGAGAATTACTTCTCTTTCCAGGGCAGGCGCCCTGTTACTGCCTGCTCCCTGCCCCTTGTGCACCAGTAGTTGGAGGTGTGAGGAGAGTAGAACCTCTGCAAAGGTTGAGAGAACAGAGAAGGTGCTGCTGGTAGCTCCCCAGCACCACAGGGACTGCTTTGAGTCCTGGTTCCTGGCTGCCATACCCCTCACTGATAGAAAGCTGAGCAGCATCGGAGGACAGCCTAACAGGAGGTAATAGCCTGCATCTGGACAAGTGGAAAATCTAGGCTAGATTTTGACAGGCCATTTTTATTAGTGAGGACTGGAATGTGGACAGGGGAATAATTTACCTGCAGAGGTCATTCCAGCATCTGGAACTAATGAACTCCCAAACAAAGGCGGTAAAACAGAGAGGAGAAACAACGCAGGGGATTGTGCACTGCCAGGTGAGGGGAATGGTCTTACTGAAGGTATTTTTCCCAATCATAGCAATGAGTCTGTGAATCAGAAATAGTAGCTGTGATGCAGCTCTCCTGGCTCCTCAGGTCCTCGGAAATCAGGAATCCACATGGTCAACGTTATAAGGAAAAGTAGCCTTCTGTCAGTGTTTTGTGCTCTGCTTTGCCTTCCTGGGAACTTTGACCTATGTGTCCTACTGAAGATAGTGTACAGCAAGGAACAAATGCTGTCACTGTGTGTGAGGCAACAGAACTTAACCCTGAAATCCTGCCTTCGCTGTACTTACCACCAGCCCAGCAGGCAGGTTTTCCTGCATGCTTTGAAGAAAATCTTGGCTCTCGAGTAGCTGATACAGCAGGTGGATTAGCAGGGGCATGAGAGGAAAGGTGAGAATCCCAGTCTGAGAATACAGCATGCATAATTTCATACAGGGTGCCATGTAAGACCACATTCATGGACGTGAAAGTGTGTGCTGTTTTGCCTGCATCATGTGGAAAGTGAGCTAGGAGCAGCAGGCAGATCTGCACTGAGTGACAGTATGCAAGGAACGTAATCCTAAATGATTCCAATTAGTGCAGTGCAAAAGGAAAGGAGTGAAATTAGCTTTGACTTTATGATTCTTGTACTACATACAGATTGTGAGATGAAACACTGCAAAATCCTTAGGGTACAGATAACAGAAAACAGTGGTTCTTAGGATAGCTGCACCATGCAAAAATAAATACTAAAGGCATGTTTCTTCGGAACTTATTTATTTTCTGAAAGCTTGAGCTATGGTAATTGCAATTAAATCTAATTCCAGTGAATATTTGACTCCAGTTTTGTCATTCTCTCAAAGCTTTCATAGGATAATTTAATGATGTGGCAGATTATCAAGAGCTTGTTTTAATATTAATTAAATCACACACAAATTCTCAGCCCTTAAAATTGCATAAAGAAAATTGACTTACAAGGTTTGAACTTAAGGGGGAATGATGTATTTATTGGTATTGAGCCTAACTGATCTAATATCACTTTATACATATAGAGGAGATTAAAAAAACCCATAACAATGTGTGGAAATTACCAAAGGTAAAATTGTGTGTAGTGATATGGCGCTGTATTTTGTGTAGAAGGAACCCATACTGAAGAAAACCTCTCTTTGGTCTTAGGGATGGCAGCTGCACGAGGGTTGTCATGTGTTTGAAAGAAACAGTTTTCATGGAATCTCGTGCATCTAGCTACATTTCTTTCTTGTCAAGTAACTCGGATGAGTGAATTGCACAGTAAAAAATAAATGACTCGTCTCTTTTTGCACATTATTAGGCAATTGTTGGAGTCCTCACTGGGTATGGTGGGTCAGCTTATCATTATTAAATGGCAGTGGTCATTAAAATGCCAAACATACTTTTATAGAATTCACTTTATAAAACGTCAGCAAGTCTGTATGTTTTTATTAGTTCCAAATCAAATCTTTCAATGGGCTGTTTGTAAGTATTCCCAAAGCAATGTCCATTTCTGGCTTTTTGAGAGCACACAAAAATATTACAAATTAATCAGATTTTCAGGTTTCTGCATAACAGCTCTGCACATTTATTGTTTAATCCTATTCTAAAATGCTGTTATGATTGACACCTTGCCGTAGAGTAGAAGTCAATTGAATAATATGTAGCAGTCAATTTTATTTGTACCTTAATGTGCTGAAGGTTTTTTGGTGGGTTTTTTTTCCACATTTCCATTATTTATAAGTCTGTCCCCTTGGAGAATATCTAGAAGAATTTGTTTTAAATGAGCTGATAATACCCTCTTTAAAATTTATAAGTATGACAGAATCGTATCCTTTTTCCTTACCACGCCGGAGTCTGCCAATAAACTGGTTCTGAATTACCTTGCACTTGCTTTTCATAGGATAAACATTGGAAAAGAGCATCTCATTAAGGTTTACTTAAAACAGAATTTCAACCGCTCATCAGAAACCACTAACAGAACAGGAGGTATCGCACCAACCAGGAAACCTGATGCCATTGCCAGGGTTTTCTTTTCAAGAGACCACAGTGCTCTTGCAGCTTCTTTTGATGCTTGCTGTCATTCTTTCAGCTTCAAAGATAAATGTGGGCCTGATCGTGCCTGAAAAACTTGTGAATCGATGCGAGTCCTTCACCCGGAGGAAATGGAGGGTTGGGACATAGTTTTGAAAACATCTTGGTGCTTTCTTACAACCAATAGGACCTTTTCCTTTCTCTTTTTCCTTCTCTTTTTCCCTTCCAAATCTGTATTGCGGACTTCAGCAAAATCTGGTGGGGCTGGGCTGCGTTCTGTGCTTAGCAAGTCATTAGTGCCCAGCATATAGTTCGATTGCTGGGTATTGATCACCTCAGTAAATGCTGGAAATCCTTGGTTTCACAGAATTTTGCTCACCCCCCACATGCAATTTAGCAAACAAGCTGTCATTTGGAAGAATACCTGCTTTCAGTTTTCATAGCGCCTTTTTAATGTGCTTCGTACAGCCTTTGCTGCCTCAGTAACTGACAAAAGAAAAGACTTTATTAAGATACAAAGTAGATATGACTTGATTGTTTTTCAGATAATTTTTGCTTTCAGGAATTAGAATGGCTGATGCTCACCTAAGCGTAAAAAATGCAGTTCCCACACGCGCAGAGTGCTCATGTACTCTATGTAAATTGATGTATAATGCAACCCACATTATCTGGGTTGATGATAGCTTCAGTTTCACTGCTGTCAGATTTTTGTAGCTCCTTGAATGAGTTGGCTGGTCTGAATGAATGTTAGCATAATTTATGCAGCTGATAAGTGATTTGAGTGCTTGAGTTATTGATAAAGCACTTTAACATATCATTTTCAGCTTGATGTTATGTGACATCAGAGTAGAAGGTAATGTGGCAGTCCCCAGGCTTGATATTAAAGTCAATCTGCTCTTTGGATTTCAGAGGCCAGAGGAAACACAGTGCTGCCTGACACGAGCCCAGCAGACCAGCACCAACCCAGTCAGTCCCATCCTGCATTCCCTGTTGGGCCTCAGGTCAGTATCTTTCCTTTCAACTAATCGAGACTTGCAATGTGATGAAAAGTAAATAACTGCAATTGATCATCTTTGATCTGTGTAGTGGAGGAAAGGTGTTTCTGTTTGGCTTCATTTAGTGTTACAAAAAGGGAGCATGTATGCATTGTCTATATTTTTAAAGTTACTTGTTTGGAGAGATCAGCTTTTTGTATCTTTTTCTGAAACAAAACCTAAGCAGTTTTTCATATTTAGGAGGTTAAATTATTTCAATTTCCTATATAAGTTATTTTTTAAATACATGTCATAATTTAATATTAAAAAGCTTGTGCAATTTTAATGCAACCCATTGGCTCTGACAGTTCTGCCTGTCACACACAGCTCCTGCAGTAAAAAAGGCATTTCATTATCTTTTATGCCAGCTATTTATTTTCTTTACAGCAAAACATAGGCATAATAGTATGGCACTGTATAACATTTTAAAACGTTTTCCTTGTCACTTCACTATTTTATCTAAGTTCAGCCATACTCTAAGGGGATACTCAATGTTCTTCCACTTCCCAGGGCAGTCTTGGTCCACATAGCTTCTGGTAATTGTTACACTCAGTACAGTAACAATTTGGGAAATGTTTGCATTCAGGTACTTGTAAGGCCTTCTTGTGTTCATAAATTTTCTTCAGTGCATGTGTAATGAATTTACCAGTCCAGATTCAACCAGGATTGCTACCATGCTGCATACGTGACTGTAAGCTTACAGCTGCAGCCTGTCAACTTTGTCAAAACTTTGTGTTGGTGAAAGTGTGTGCTTTAAGATACTGGAAGCAGTGTATGTCTGTAGTGGAACACCAAATGATCTCAAACCACAGGAGTTACAGGGGTGTAATACCAAGCCACGCACAGTAAAATAGGCTTCCTATGTGTGTTTTGTTACAGCCACTCCTGACAGCCCAGCAGTTAGCCTCAGCAGTAGCGGGGGTGATGCCAGGAGGCACTCCAGCCCTGAATCAGCCGATCCTTATTCCTTTCAACATGGCTGGGCAGCTGGGGGGCCAACAAGGACTCGTCCTAACTCTACCTACTGCGAATCTCACCAACATCCAAGGGCTGGTAGCAGCAGCTGCAGCAGGAGGCATCATGACTTTGCCATTGCAAAATCTACAAGGTAAGGCATGTTTGTCATTTCTCTAATAGGTTCCTTTGCCTGTTTGTTTCACAGCATCTCTGTCTTTTAAACCAAGTGATCTCTTTTTGCAATGAAATGTTGTTCTTGATGAGTATTGAAAGTTAATACTTGGATTGTTTTTGAGCACTTGAGAGATGTTTGCATTTTTATAAACAAAGATTGGAGGTTGGGTCTTAGATTCCATGGATCAGTAAAGTGCTTGAATGATTCATTAGGCTTTTCTGTCATCAGTGATCAGTGTTCCCTACTCACAGTTTACTTCAAAATTTCAAATGACAGCATGAAGACAAGTATTCTGTTTCACCACTGCTGATTAGGGTAGCTAAATGAATACGGGCAACTAAAACCACAGTATTGCATGAAAATCACTTAAGCCCCCCACCCTTTTATCTTTAAATCAGTGTTTTCTCAGCTGCCATCAGTGCTCTGGATACATATTCTCTTTCTTGCCATGGGAGGTCTGCTTTATCAATAAGATTCTGCCATCCCCATCCAAGCTTTTGAGGGAGTTACATGACTCCAAAGTCACAAGCAAAACTTTCATCTCTGTACGTACCCTTCCCATGGTCTGAGCTGTACCATGTTTGCAAAGTTCTACCCTAAGATATCTGCTGCATTCTCCCTGTGGTCTAAAATCAGACTGAAAAGCAGTTCTGTAAGATCCCTGTTCTTCCCTAGTATTCTCTGCTGTTCCATGTGTCTAGCATTGTTAGAAACAGTATTCAATCCAAACACATATGAGAGAAAATATAGATGCATTTATCTACTACTCTGGACTATGTTGATTGGATGTATTTATTTGCTACTCTAAATTATGTTGATTGCTTCTCAGAAAGCAATTGCTACTGACCTGAACAAAGTGTAGCAAGGTAAGTATTAGCCAGTATCTTACAATAGAACAGTACAGCTTTAATGGAAGAGGATGGTAAGGAAGTGATTGACCAGTGTCAAAGTGGTAAAGGTGTGAGCGGGAAGTACCAAAATAAAGCTTTAGCCTTTTCAATTTATTTATTCATTATTATTTCTTGCTGATGTAAATGTCTTCCTCGAATGGAATGAATGCTCTGCACTGTGCCCTATGTACTTTTTAGTTCTTAAGCTCTGGGAGATACTCATTGCCAGATGAAATGTTTGAAGCACCAAATCCTACAGGTTGTGAAACAGGGAAGTGGAAGAGACAGCTCATGTGTTGAACAAACTCCCTTACAAACCACATGAATAGTACTCTCACCTGTTGGTGCAACTACTTGCCTTTACCTTGTGCGTGTTTTAAAGTTTAATGTCAACAGACCTCTCTTATCATAGTTGTAAATGGTTTTCACTTTAATGTTTAAAATAATGTCTCTCTCATACCATTAAGCTGCACCGAAGAACCTGTCATTCATAAATCATAGATGAAAAGGACACACTAATGCACAAATTTTCCTTGTTTAAAATTTGAGAGTGCATGTAAAGTAGGGAACTGGAGATTAAAAAAATAATGCAGGAGCAGGAGCGGGTAAAAGCAGATATAACAAAGTGAAGGGGAAGTGGCTTTTTAGCGTAGGTGGATGATGAAATCTTAATGAAGAAACAGGCATTAAAAAAAATGTATCCTTCCACTCTGGAGTGCTCCAGGTTATAGTTGCTGGGTATGTAGTATTATAAATAAACATAAGCTCGTGCAGTTCTTACGTCATTTATTCACCCCGTGTTGCAAAGCTGGAAGGTAGGGATTAAGCCAGGCAACCTTTGCTCTTTAGTTTAGCCATGGGTGTCTAATTGCTAGCTAAAAGGTGTAACTCTGCTGCCAAATAAATTTTGCAAGCAATGACCTTACCAGATGAAAAGGTTTCCTCTATAATCCTTACTGGTAGATGAAAGCGTGGGATGAAAAAGGGACTTGCTGGAGCATAGGGTGCAGTTCCGTGTATATAGATGCAATCACGCCCTCCATAAAGTAGCTGAAAGGAACAGAACCCAACACGCTTAGTTGCGTTGCTCTTTATCATCTTATCTACCCTTCCCTCTGGACCCTCTAAGCAAATGCCACTGCCCTCATTGTTTGGAAGTTAAACTGATACACAAGGAAATGAAGTAACTTGGTCAAGATAGCTCTTAAGAGCCCCAAATCACAGCTGTAAGCTCCTGTTGCTTCCTGCATAGCCCACTACCCAATGCATGTGTGAATGAAGACAGGAGTCAGCTGAGAGTGCTGTGTTTCTAGAGAACATCTCTAGGTGAGTGGTGTTATCAGTTCAGTTAAGCCTGGTTGACTTCTGGTCCCTGTTTGTTGTGGGTAGTTGAAAGATAATCGCAGAATGTGTGTTTGGTTTTGTAGCCAGCCCTTTTTATAGGTATACTCCTAGAAGCCCATGCTTCAACACAGTTTTGGTAAATCCTGCCCTTTGGGTGACATCAGACCATATTCATCAACTTCCATCTCTCTAACACCTCACTGTGTCATAGTCAACCTGGACGACCCGGGGACATGCTTTTATGCAGTTTTCTAACCTATCTTCTTACTTCTGTTGCCAACGTCTCCTGTCCCTGAATTTCCAGTGCAGTCAAGCATAGATGTCCACAGCTCCTCTGAGCTGGGTCTTCTGTTTTCTTTTTCTTCTCTCACCAATCAACTTCTAAATCTCTTCACCACAAATTCCCCCAGCTGGATAACTCAAAAGAATGATATATGAATTCAGAAAAGTTCTGATTTACTTGAATTCAAACTAAACATTGATCAAGGGAGTAATCCCACCATATTTTGTGAGATCCACATCTATGTTTAACTGATTTTCCTTTTGGGGACTTCTGCGTCTGGTTCAGGATGATAAGTATGAGACCTCAGGGTGACTGGATAAAGCAATGAAAACCCTTGCTTGTGGAAAGAGAAAAGAGCATTCAGCGATAGGAATCATAGAGGAGATACGTTAAGTATTTAAAATGAGAAAACAAGAGTTTCTTTAAAAATTCAAGGTGCTGGTAAAATGGAGTGATTAATGATATGGAAATTACTCACACGATGTAACTTATTCAGTGAAATTACCTATTCTGTAGTTGTCAGTTTCTTGTAAGGAAGATTTTGGTTTCTTTCCAAGTCTGTTTGTGTAAAATTGTTCAGTTGCTATATGGTCCTGCTCCACCACTAAGCCAACAGGAATTCTGTTGCTGTAAGTGAAAAGAGGTTTAGACTGAGCAAAACTGCTTTTCTTGATATATACTTGATTATTTTCTGTGCATTACACTTATGTTTGCCATACGTATTGCTATGCCATGTCTGTTCCCTGAGCAAATCAGCGTGTGTGAACACATGGAAAGAATGTGAATGTGTAAATTATTGCTGTGAAACTTAGGAAAATATGTTTACCCTGACTGCTATTAAGTAAATTTCATATGCAGATAATACAGTTTACTGAGGTGCCAGAGGTTTGGTGGCAGAACAGAGACATCTACTTTAAACAGAAATCCCTGAACACGACACGGATTCACTTGTGGAACTTCAGCTTTCCACCAACAGTTCTTTCAAGAAAACAGTAAAATCAACAACTATAACTTTTTACTGTAATCCACTAAAAATACTGAAGATAAAAGCTTAAAAACAATCCAAATCCAAGAAAGCTTTTGTCTGAAAAAATGTACACACCTCTATTCCTCTCACCATTTCTTAGAATTCCAGCTGGAACACAGCCATGCTTTCCTAACCAGCAGAACTTCTGGAGAAGTCACGGTACCAATAGGTTGTAAGAGGTTGTAAGAAGTTAAAAAGTGAGACAGGCAGCCTTCAATGTGTTGCCTCTCTTTTGCTTTTAGTCTGCTTTTTAAGTCTTCATTGACTTAATGCAGAAAACACTTGACAGCTTTCCTCTTAGCATCCAAACTGGTGCTCATCAATATTCAGCTTTCCACCTTTGGGAAACTTTTCTCTGGGCTGAGCAGGTTCAGCTTCTGCATCCCCTTTGCCAGGTCAGGTTTGTCTAGGTTTTGGGGGGAGTGTGTTCCTTTCTCAATTATCCTTCTCAAGAGTTTCTCCAAGGGACTGGTAGTTGCTTAATCTCAGAGTATTCGGTAGTGCCTGGGAGCTGATATTCATGGAAAGACATTCTCTTCTTAAGCCCACCTGCTTTTTGTGTCTCACTGTAATATTTCTGCATATCTGAACGGAAAGATAATTTTTGGGGGGTTGAGTTTGTCTTGTTTTCTTTGTATAATTTTTAACCCATGTTGAAATCACTGATAAATGGGAATGCGTTCCAGTGCTGAGGAGTTGCTAAAACCTGTCCTCTCATTTCGTGCACTTTTTCATGGCAGCCAAAGCCATTTTAGCTAAAATTTAAGGTATTTTAGCTATACTTTTAATATGGTGTGCATGTTTGAAATGAGAAGAAACTAGCCCAGTGTTGCCTGTGAGCTCACTGCTGGCTACTCGTGCACCATGGGGAACAACTGGAGAGTCTCTCTGCAGAGGATTGCCCCAGATACATTGCATCACACAGCAGTGACACAACAGTGTTTTAGATACCCACTGATACAAAGTTAGAATGACACTTGAACCTTGAAAGAAATCAACAAGTTCGAGATTCTGGCTTCATGGCACTGAAACTGTGTGTGTTTTATTTCCACTGAGCATTGTACTGTTCCTAAAGTGGATGCCAGTAATTTATTTCCAAGTCAGAGTTTCTCAGTCTGGAGTTCTCAAGGAAATGAGACAAAAACTATCTCCCCAAATCATTAGTGAAAGTCTTCAGTGCTGAAAGGAAGCTTTGCATGGCTAAAAATGCAAAATCATTAACTTACATTATTTAAACAGCAACAGGTCATATTTTAGCTGTAATACAATGGAAGGGGAGATGTATTAAGCATCTTGAGAGCTAGGAGGCAGCCATTAAAATGCACTGATATGGGTAGCAATAGACATAGATAATGGTAAAAAGAATTAAAAAGGCTTTCATATGTGGAGATCAGTGAAAATGAATGTTAGGTAAAGGTAATGGTAACAAAAAGGAAAAAAAGGTGGTGTTTGCACTTATTAGATCTTGTTTCATCTGAGCATAGATTTGTATCATTAATTGTGCAATGGATAAAGTAAACATGCTCTGTTTCCATTGTTGCATGTACACACACCTTCAAAACCAGAAATCAGAGAAAGATGAAAAACAAAAAAGAGACAGAAAAGTAAACTATAAACCTCAATTGCTTACTGATCTAGAGTCCATATTCCAGGGGTTTAGAACATTTTCCTCTTTTAACTAAAGTGATGCAGTCCCTATTCATTTGTATTCCCCTTCAAGTAACATGAAATAGCTTTCAGAGTCTACAGAAAGGCAGTGTTTCACTTATGTATTTTAATGAGCACCAATGTCAGTAATAATCAAAATGATGTTTCACTTAGAGGAGTAGTTTATTCCCAGGTACTTCTGCAGTGTACTAACATAACCAGAACAAGAATGACAAGAACCAAGAAAAGGAGCTGCACTCACTAGTAATTTCTGTGAAGACTTCAAACCTAATATGCCTCCCCTATCACTGTATAAATGCTGCACATAATGCAGTCACTGTGAAGGGTTCACTCACACAAAGAAGGGGTTAGCCACCCCCAAAGACTAACCTCTGTACTTAGTACATGGAAACAAATAAGACAAATCCATGCATCCTTAAGCACACTGTGGCAGGCACAGAGCGCCTGTGGATTAGCAGCCACTACAGCAGGATTCCTCAGGCTAACAGCTGTATCTCATCCCAACCATGTTGCAGGGAAACTGAAATAATGGGCAGAGATCCCTAAAGATGGGGTGGGTAGAAAGTTGTATGTCTCCATCTGGTCTCCCAGGAAATGTAGTGTTTGGGAAGCCTAATATTTGCTTTTGGGAGAAAGGGCAAAACCTGCTTTTCTGAGGGTAGTATAGAAAGAACCTCACTAGGTTTTTGTTTGCTTGTTTTTCCCCACCATACAAGGCTTCTCCCATGGGAATGCTTGGCCCCATGTTAATTGCTCATCTTGTTCAGTGGGAAGTTGCTGCCTTCACAGAGGGAATGTGAAAGGTTCAGGGCTTTATTAGTTACTAGAGTTGTTTATTGATCACTCCCAGTGTGTTAGCTATTTGTTCTTTGAATTTTCTCCCCCATAAGTTAAAGGCCTACCATCAGAGGCATTAAAATGCAGTAGTCTTAATGCTCGTATGCTCTGTCGTTGACTTCCACCCAAAACAGACTTCAGACGTGCCCATTTTTTTGCTACTGATGGTTATGGAACGACGTCAGTGAGGAGTAATGATGTGATGTTGTTCAAATTAATTCTGAAATCAAAGTCTTCACACCTACTTAAACTTCGCAGGCCATGTTTTGGCAGAGTCTAAGTTTCCAGACTTGTGTGCCAAGGAGCAGATGGGAAAGACAGGAGTAGTCTGCAGTTCCCCAAACTTTCCACCAAAGCTCTGTTGATAACTACTCTTTAGGCTGGGAACTGTGGTGTGACTGGTACGCAAGACCTGGGCTTTTCTAGGAATGTACCCCTTTATCGAGCCATGACTCTGGCTGATAGTGCTCTTGGCAGGAATATTCTGTGTGCAGGATTATAAATGAAATTTCTGCCAACCAGAACATGGATGCATTTTAATGCTGCTTTTAAAGTATATCTTTGCACCTGTTTCCAGGAGCCTTTAATCTTCTTCTTGAATTTAGACCGTGACAATTTAAATTAATGTAGAGAAAACTCATTCCAATAATGTGAAGCACTTAACTCACTGTAATCTTACAACAGCCAAGAAATTTCAAATGCAAGTGAAAATCCCAGCGAGTGTTTGTCACTCTGTTCCTCACCTCCGCATTGTAGCACACATGCTACATGCTCTGGTAGATCACATGCTAATAGGTAGGTACATCCGTATGGTATATGCATATATGACTCATAATGCTGGTCCAAGACCTTGCAATAGAGTGAGTTGTAGAAGGATTACCAGATGGATTTGCAGCCTTCACTCTTAATTTCCTTGCCTTAGTGGATTTAAGTCAGACATTTATAGTCTTTGTGGTTTAATTTCCTTTGTTTTTCCGTGGTGTTTGTATTAATAAAATCCCTATGATTCATGTTTTAAAAACTCCCTGGATACAAACTTGTGTTCCTGATAGGCCAGTGAGATTCTAATCAAGCACATATATATTTAGGGACTCATAAAAACAACAAAGTCTTTATTGACCAACTGGGTTTACGGGCATTTTTAATAGTGTGAATTTTGAATGCGTGGAACATACAAGTTAACCCCCTGGGAGCCAATTTTTGAAATGAAATTTCTTGGAAGTCTATGTGATTCTGTAGCACAGAACCACGCACCTCCTCTTCTTACAGCAATCTCCTCTGGTTTATTTATTTGTTTTAATTGTCATGGAAAGTTCTGAAGTCTTATGACTTTGTTATTCAAATCTTGCAGTTTATGCAGCTTGAAACATTTTGCAACACCTTTTTTTCTTTTTTCCTTTTTTTTTTTGTTTTTTTGAGGTAAAAACCCACCCCCTTTCTGCCACTGAGATTGCTCTAAAAATGGGGACAGGATCTGTCTGGTGACATCAGAAACGATGAAAGTGAAACTTCTTTGAGTTTCCCCATCCCCAGACCTCTCTGCAATTTTATGTCCTTTGGGTAGAAATCTGTACTTGTGGAGATCTTCAGGCCTCGCTCTCATTTTGCTGCTGATCCCTGAAGCTGCTTTCATTCCTGGAATGTTTTGTCTTTACAAGCCTATTGCTCTGACAGATGTAGCAGAGAGCCCAGACACGAGACCTGTGTTCTGCTCTGCGCTCCAGCCCAGGCGTCCCGTGTGATGGCAGACAATTCATCCATGGTTTCTACAACTCTCTTCCCACCTGTAAAGGAATGTGCTGATAGATAGTGCTATGCTTTCCTATGAAGTGGCTTAAATCACTACTATTAGATGCCTTGAGCTTCTCAGACACATTTAGACCTTTGCTAAATGTCCTTAAATTCATAAGTCTTGTTCTGGTTCATAGACCTAAGAGAGATCAGGCTTTTTCAGTAGCTGCAATAATAACATGAATTTTCCTTACTTGGAACTTAGTGACCTTTTCTACCCCATAGAAGGATTAGAAGTTTCCACCAAGGTTAGTAAGATCCAACACAATATGGGTTCTTAGACTATTGTCTGCTAGAGGGTTTTGCTTACTTATTTTAATGTGGTTATTGTTTTTAATCAGGTGTAGATTTGACAGATCTTGCAGACTCTTCTTTTACTTGTGTTTTGTTATGCTAAATTATGCTATGCTAAAAATAAATCA
Organism: Nestor notabilis; assembly: GCF_000696875.1. Taxonomy (NCBI): domain Eukaryota; kingdom Metazoa; phylum Chordata; class Aves; order Psittaciformes; family Psittacidae; genus Nestor; species Nestor notabilis. The sequence goes on along the minus strand of NW_009917690.1, from coordinate 169,712 downwards.
TAAGTATAAAGACAAGTTTCTCATCTCACTTCCACAATTAATTCTATTCAAGTCAATGCTGATGCTTAGATTTACATAATGTGATCCTTGAATATCTTTCCCTTTCTGTTTCTCAGATCCCATTTCAGTTTCTTGTCCCTTTCCTCATCTAGCATCATTTCTGTCCATCCTTTCTATTTCATCTTGGTTTTTAAAAGCTATTTACAACCCAAATATTCCAGAATGTATTTTGTACTGTGTGGCTGATTTCCCATTACATCAGCAGTAATAAATGAAGAAGAAGTAAATGTCTGCAGGTGATAAACCTGTTGTGATTTTCTCAGTAGATTTGGCTTCTGTATTTTGGAAGATGCAGTTATAACCGGACATGAATCCTGTCTAAAAATCAAGGAAATTATAGTAGTAAATTTTTGGGAATTCACTTATTGGCAACCTAAAAGTTGTTTCTTTTCTTTTGTTTGGTTTTAAAAGGATAAAACCTCTCAAGAGCAAGTTTTGTACGTTTTCTCTGGAAACTCTAAGCCTGGCAGTCTGAACAGGCCAGTCGCTTTCAGACTGTTCAAGAGTTTAGCTCTTCCTTTCCCAAATCAATGCTTGTGAACAGTAAAGGAAAACCGTGTTCTCCTCCCAGCACTGTAGCATCTTTGAAAAAAAAATATATTGAGCCGAAGCTTTTTTTCCTCTCTTCATTTTCCTGGTGACAAAATCAGTTCTTTAAATCTTTGGTTTACTCTGCTTTAGCAGGAGTGGCAGTTCAGTGTTATGTCTTATGAAACTACATTTATCTAATACGAGCACCTTGGCCAGTTGGAACTGAAATTAAAAACATATACTATTTGTTCCATTTGTCAGAAGAATATCATTGGCTGTATCATTGGCTTTACATTGTAAGTGTGAAGCTTATCAAGTGTATCTTTATGCATTTATGTTCCCATGAGTGCCATTATTTTAAAATTTCTCAGTGTTATTTATATATAGTCAACGTTTGACATCTGATAATTTGAGTTTGCAATGTTTGTGAGATAATTCACAGGGGAGAAAGTTGTATTAAATAAATAATAGAGATAAATTTTATACTTCCATATATTTCAAAGTTAGTGCAGCTAACTTGCAGTGGAATGGTAACATGAAGACACAGTGCTATAATATGATTGATTTGTTTTGACAGCAGCCAAATAATTGAGAGTGAAAGGTGTCAGCACAGATGAAATATTGTATAAGCCACATTCAGAAGGCAACCCCAGCAGCAATAGCAACTGGAGTTTTATTTCCTTTGATATCGCACTGTTACTCACTTCCAGTTTATTATAAACCCGTGAAAGGTACGCAACTTTCCGTATGATGGAGGCTTTTATGGAGGGGATAGAAACAGAAGTTTGGCAGGTAGTTGAACAATAGATACTGACAATGGGATTCATGATGGATACAATATACAAGGGTAAATTATCTTAATCTTTTCCCCTGGTTTTCTCTTCCTTTAATCCCTTTTTACAGGCTACTGCTTATCTGGCATCTTACCTCTAGCTTGGAGGGTAAGTGATTCCCTCCAGAGCAACCAGGCTATGGATTGCCTGGCAGGGGATTGATGCAAACACAGTGCTGCTATTACCCTCCCCAGCAGTGAGACTTGTTTTTAGTTCACCTCTTCTGCACAGCAAACTATACCCATTCTGGCTAACTGAGACAGGGCAAGGCTTGTATGTTTGCATCATGGCATCCTACTGCACTGCGAGGAATACAGAGAACTACAGCATTTTTTGAGCCTGGGAAAGTGTAAGTGTGCAAGTCACCTAGTACAGAAAGTAGCCAAATAGACCAGCTGACATGCTGAAATAATGCCCGAAAGCAAAATTATTTGAAAATCACTATTGGTCTTCCTTAAAAGCACACTGGACAAGAGACTAGGGTGTGCCTGTAAAAACACAAGCTATGAGCTTCCTTTGTCCTGAAGCCCCATTGACTTCAGTGGGAGCAAGACTCCAAGGTACAGTTGGAATTGAAATGCGTATGTCCTGCCATTCATTTCAGAAATGCTCCATTAAGAAGACACAAGTCAATGTGAATGACAGGGGTTCTCAGTAATGAGCTCTTGCTCATGCAAAACAAAACAAACTATGACAACCGTCATGTTAACAAGATCAGGAACCCTTGTGGCTTTGTAAAGTAACATCTAATCTATATCTATACCTATACCTATACCTATACAAATATAATTATCTCACTTGGAGAAAAGTAAATAACAGAATGAGATGAGATTTCCAATACTGAGCAATTTATACACAGTTACATTGCACTTGCATTCTTTTTGTCTCCTGATCTGATCATTTTATAAATGGCAACTTGTGGAGATTAGAAACCGGGGCCGAGAAACCTAAATTTACTGGTATCCATAAAGGAAACATTTTCAGTGAAGTGGTGTAGGCAGGCAGGAGGTAAGCCATTGTTTGTAAAAATAAACCTTACTGTATAGCAAGCTGCATCTACTGAAGTTCTGAAGGACTCAGAACCAACTGCCTCTGTCTAGCGATCCTCTTGTACTGCAGCAGATTGCTTGCTAATGTTGATGTAACCTTAAAACCTGTATTAGTGCTTCAGGAAGAAGTAGTTGGTGACTGGTGTACATGCAATGAAAACAGATCCTTACTGTTGATGATTCAGAGCAGAGTTATTTAAGTAGAGGCTTCTGTTCAGTGCCCAGGTTGCAGGTTTGTGCAACTTACATAGGAACTCTCTGCCACCAGCGCCTGCAGAGTTTAAATTTAACTTGGCAGCTTTGATTTTAGCCACCAGCAGCTGTAATGTTCTGTTTAGTAATTGTAGACAAAATGGTGAAAATGGAACGCCTGAATGTTTGTGTATATAAATCTATTGATAGGCATTGAAGTGGATAAGTAGACATCTAAACTGAAGTTCTGATCTGTATTTGCTGGTGTGTTATTTACAGTGGAACCACAAGCTTCCCAAGTGTCATGTTTTCAGTATAGATGTTAGTTTCCTCATCAAGAAGTACTCAGAATTACATGAAAACATGGGTGGTTAAAAAGACTCTCAGGAGGGTGCATGGTTTTCATGAGAAGGCTTTGATTTCCTTTTCTTTCTAATATGCCTTTGGATAGTTTCTTTTTCACATTGCAGCTTGTACCTATGAGCATGCGTATATACCTCTACTGGCCCTTTTAAGCTTCAGCCAGCTGCCTCATCCAGTCTATCCAACTGGCTGTAGAATAGGAGCTGCTTCTGGGAACTTCACAAAGTAATGTCAAGAGGTGGAAGGTCTAGTTAAGGGAAAGATACTCAAGTATCTATATGATTTCTGTCCACTGTAATTGGGATTCCTCTTTGGATGCTCACCTCTGCATCATTAGAGGCATTTGCCAATTCATTGTTGGTGGAACAAAAAGCCAGTAAGGGAAATACGAGTGGAAAATAAAAAGACAAGTGAGGTAAAACCACAAAACCACAGCCTTCTGGCCCTTAGCTGGCCAGGCAAATGGAAAACACAAAACTAGCTAGCCACTTAATTGAACCAACTCACAGGCATCTCCCACATAGAATATTTTTGTCTGTCTTTTACTGATTGGTCAGGCACCCAACCAACTGCTTGTTTATTTAGTTTAAATAGTTAACTGCAGAAGGCTTGTTAGAGGAGCAGACAGGTTGTCTTCATAGTAATCTCTGCTACATAAAGATTCCAGTGACTATTAATAGATGTGTTTTTGGATACTTTCCTGTTGTGAATATCTTCCTTCTTAGATGATGGGTTTTCTCTAAATCAGGAAGCAAAGTAAACATTTTTCCCCACACCTCTTCATATCTGAAGTAATTCCATGCGATCGTTACAAGTAAGTGGTCAGCTGTAAATGGTGATTGTGATATGCCAGCACAGAGCCAAATCCGGAGGCCCTCAACTCTCAGTTTTAGTGGGCCAGATTCACATTAGATGTGATGCTTGAGGCTCTGTTGACATTCGGGAGCTTGGGTTGTAAAAAACCCTATGTGAAGACCCTCAAGGTTTGGCTGACTATAACCTGCAAATGGTTTGGCAAGACCCTATTTACAGAGACTATTCAAGAGCCTTTCCCTTCCCCCATTTCAGCGGTCAGCACTGACATATTGCATTATGAGGAAGAGCCCCACTTAACGCAGAACTACTTTCAATTGTCATGAGCACTTAGCCTTATTTAAACTGACACCCTCTCCATCACCCCCAAGCTAGAATCCCAGTGTCAGAGTGCTTCAAGAACTTGGGATTCAAAGCTGTACTGTCTTGCTAAGAGCTGTGATAGAGTGGTGCAAAACAGCACAGAACTGAACTTCAGAGATGGAATGACAATCCCAAAGGTGGGGGGAGACATGGTGAGTATGGATGTGCTAGGTGGTAAGCAGAGGAAAACAGAGCAAGGGGGGAAGGCTTGTGGGTGCAGATCAGGAGAGAGACTTGGAAGACCTGTGCTTCTCTCTTCCCTTGCAATTAAACAATTCATAAGACTTCAGTGATCTGGAGTCATGCCATTAGAAAGGGTTCCAGTTCCTTTGTGTTCCAAGAGCAGATACAACCCTTCCTTCTCCCACCACACCAGTGTTTGTCCTTCAAAGTTCGGTGCTGTGGTTCTCAAGTACCAAGAATGCGTGAAAACAATCTGAGATTAAAGAGCACATAAATTTCTGGTGTGAGGAAATGTAGTCTGCCTATAAAAAGAGTTGAATGACCACATGATTGCTCCTGCCTCTTACTGATGCATATGTCAGCTCAGGCATTTAAGTGGTCCTGTTTAGTCTGAAGGAAGGGTAATTTTAATGATCCTCTGTTTACTGATGGGGAAACTAAGGCACAGAGTAGCAAAGTGATCATCCTATGTTTCTCAGCAGGACAGTAGCAAAACCAGCCATAGAAACCATGTTTCCCAAGTCCAGTCTGCCAAATGTGTGTTTACGGTTTTGTAGGGGGAGAAGAGTATGTTCAAATTAACATGAGCAAAGAACAGTTCAGAGAATACAGTTTCAAGATATTTCCTGGGCATTCCTATAAAACATTTCTCATAGATTGTTTTAAAGGCTGAATTCTTTTTGTCTCACAGGCATAGCCCATTGGTTTTAAGGTGGCTGCTTTCATAAGTACAGTTAGTAATAGTCAGTCATGTTTTAGTCCAAACAATGGTTCTGTTAGAATAGGAGAAAAAGAATGGTTCAAATAAAGCACAGCCAATGGCTGAAGTGTGCATGAGTTTCCTCCTTTTCTGCTGTCTTCTTCCCCCTGGAGAAGTGCATGGTTGCAGAAGGGGTTTGGGATTAAGTAATCACATCTGCTTTCTGCAAACCTAAAGCAGTTTATATTTTTGCCTGAATTTTGATTTAGGAGCAAATGTCATTGTCATGAAAGACTTTTAGCTCTACATATGGTTACATTTCCAAAATGTACCTGCTTTTGGGTGCAGGGGTCAGGGGGGAAGAGATGGAAGGGAGGAGTATCACTGCTTGGGTCTGATGCCAGACTTTAATGTAAAATTAATTCCTTTAAAAAGATTTTTAAAAAACCACAACATTTTTCTAATGTGCATTAAGAATGTTGGAGAGCTCACTGAAGCATATGCCTTGAGCTTTCAGGAGCAATCTGTAGTCAGGCATTTTAAATGAAAATTGATTTGTGATTTACATGGTCAGTGGAAAGAAAATTAACTTATGGAAGGTTGTAATGAAATATTAGACAAGTAAAAAAGTAGATGGTGATCTAGTGGAACTAAAAGTCCCATCTGGAAGAATTCTGTGACATTTTTACATTTATCTGTGTTCTGCATGAGTTGTAATGTTAGTGGTAATTTTATGGGACTGAACTGAAATGAAAAGGGTGTTATCACAGATTGCCTACAATATAGGATTGTGTTCAGTGGAGAGTCCTGTATCCTTTTCTCCATTTTCCTATAATATGACTCATTGCACTTTTTTCAGCTACTGTTGTTGAATTCATTCAGCCTTTTACTTGAGGTTATTAAAGAAGAACATCAAATGCTCACAAATACAATCTAGCGGCACATTTAAAAGCAACACTGCTGCTTCCACTTACTCCTGCATAGTCGAGGCACTGTCCAGGAGACCCTTTAAAATACGTGCTAAAATAGCATGTTACCACTCTGAAGCACAGTTTATTAACACAGTTTTAAGAATATGTTCGCTTTTGATTTGTGACTTGTTAGCATAGTAAGAATAAAGAATTAAAGCTTCTCCGTAAAACATACTTTTGTTCCTCTGCCCCTTCTGAACTGTGATATTCAGTGTATGACATCCCTGATTGCACTCGCTGTCAGCTTCTTGGAGAATGAAGAAAGAGAAACGTGTCAGAATAACATGCTGCCATACTCCCTGCATGCTTCTCCTGCTTTTGTGCTAGAAAATCTTTCTCCTGTTTCAGTAATCCAGACTGTACTGGTATTGGAAAGAGGAACTCTTATACTACCTTCTAACAGATAATGTTCCTCCTTCTGTAGTCTTCATGTATGACAAGTTCCAATTTAGCATAGTTTACAGGCTTTGAAATGTAGGGCTCTGATTTGCAGAAGATTAATATTCTTTGGAATCAGTAGGATCTATTAAATCATTAGGTGAAATTAGTCCCATCGTGCATTTAAAATACATCAATTTTTCAAAATCTGGGGAAAAATCTTCCCATCAAAGGCTTGCTTCCATCTGTTGTTAAATGAATTAACTCTATGTCCTATCAAAGTCTTGTTTGTTGTGGACATCTTATCTCCCTGTTCACAGCAGAGGTGTGTTACATTCCCTAAGCAGGTGAAACTACACTTATGTTACTTCTTTTTCTCTCTTCCTTTAGGAAATACATAGGTCTGATATAAAAGCATCCTAATTTCTTTGAACTGCGCAGGGTTTCAACGTGGCTCAGCACCATGCTGGATTTGGAGGCTGCTGAGCAAACATGGACTGTAGACTTGTACAGTCTCGTATCTCTCCTCATTGTTTTTTTCTAATGAAGTCTGGAGAATCAGGTTTGAAATTTTACCATGTGCATGTCATTGTTAACTGAAATAGTCTCAAACATCAAATCATACAATTCGTATTTGCAATGTGTTTGAATGAGAATGTTATTGAATAATATAGTTTGAAACACTCCATGTTATTTCTCCAGGAAATAAATTTTGTAAGTATATTTGAAAGAGAAGAAATATCAAAATCAGCATATAAGGTTTTCAATGGAATGATGTGGCTAATGATGGTAGGAGCAGCCTTTCTAATCACAGGATGCTTTAAAGGTCAATATTAGGTATTGGCTTTCCATCCTGTCCATCTGAAACAATATACCATAGTGAATGTAATCAGTAAATGGTGGTAAATGAACCTATTTGAAACATTAGCATTGCAGAAAGACAAGTTTTGAGAATAGATGTTAAGTGGATCCTGCAGCTGGTAATTGTCATCCTGGGAATAATTACACTAATTAATAGTTGCTAACCCCAGACCCTTGTGCCTGTGACTTTGAATGAGTTAATGATTGCTGCTCTGGAGAGTGTATTGGTGGTAGATTTTCAGTGTCAGCGGAGTAAAAAGGCCCCAGGGAAGAGACTTTGGCTCTGATGATCTTTAAGGGTCCCCATTTTTACAAACCACAACTACATCACTGGATGATCAGATAACAGCTCCACAGACCATAAAGTAGTTGGGGATTTTCTAATGAAGAGATCCATTTCATCATAAAGTTCCTGATTTGTAAAGTTAATATTAAGTTCATGTAACCTCAGACTCACAGCTCTTGCAATCAGCAGGTTTTACTTTTGAGGCTGTGCTTTAAATGAACCACAAAAGCCAATTTTTTCTATTGTCTTTCCTCCTGACCCTAATTGAGTGGACTCTATTTCTGCTGGAGTTAATTTAAAATGCTACCAAATCTTTACTGACATGATTTTATTTTTGTAGGCTTTTAAAGACTGAAGAGTTTATTTTACATTGGAGAGTGGTTCTAATTCCTTTGACGATTCCATTCTCTGCCTCTCTTTCATCCCTCCCACCCCCCAAAAATAATGAATCCTGTAACATCCATAAATTTGGGGCATATAATCCATGTCTTCTAAGGTTGAATATTAGGGATAATTTTGTATCATTAAAATCAAGAGTTGGCTGGTCTCAAAATGGCAACAAAAGAATTGAAGTAAAATCAAGGGTATGTTCATCAAGCACAAAGGAAAACGTGAGGAGAGCTGTATTCCTCTTGGCCTTGCAGTCTGTGAGGGAAGAGGTTATTAATACACTTTGGAATATTAGTCCTTGGCCTTTGATCAGATGGAATGATGAAAGATTGAGCGCTGCCCCATGTTGGGGCCTTTTTTTGTCTAAACAGCAAGGTAATACTGTAACATCATAAATCCAGGTTGCACTACTAGGCGATGATTCCTCATATTGTCTTCAGGGAGTTAGAAGAGATGGTAAAGATTGATCTTCTCTTAGCTGCATTTGCTGATTCTGATGGTTTCCCATGGCCCTCCAAATGGACAAGATTGCTCCTTAAGGCAGTATGGCTTGTCCTAGTCTGGACTGTAAAGCTGCTAGTTGAGAAAGGTTCCAGCCATATTTAGTTAGGTAGAAAAGGAGAACTGCCTATAGAAAAACCTATGGAAGTTTCAAAGAATTGGAAAAATCCATGCCTAGTGTTGCTTTGAATGTAGAACCTGGACAGGGTGCTGGGACATCTAGCTCTGTCATGCTTTGCCAAGAAAGGTTGGACCTTGATGATCCTTGAGGTCCTTTGCAACCTGGTATTCTATGAATATAAGCCTTGTATCTGTACAGCACTTGTATGGGCAGCCCATTTTATACTGTCTGCCACAGAGAATTTATTTACAAACTTTCTGGGGTTTCTTCAGAGGTTATTTCTCATAGGCTTGTGGTATTCTTTCTTTGCTTTGTCTTATTTACTAATTACACCCATAAAGGCAAGTGTACATAGTGCCAAAACAAGATAAGAATGCTGAAGTTTTTAAGGAAGAAAGCGAAATGAATTTTAGGAGCCACATAGGTATTAAATGGCTCCTTTAGAGACCACAGTGTCATGTAGACTGAGAGGAAAACGTCCCCAGGCTTTTGAAACAAGATATCAAAGTTAAATCATTGCTATCTCCCTTAATTAAGATCCTGTGAATTCCCCACATGACCATTCCTGGAATAATATGTTTTAATGGTAAGTATGTTACTTGTCTCAGAAGGAAGAAACTAATAGAAAGGTATTGAAGTATCAGAACAAAAAGGTACAAAACAGTTAAGGAAACATAGTCCATTGCCAACTAAAATCATCAGTTCTTACAGTCCTTCCAGATGGTTTTCTCTCTGGCAATATGGTATAAAATTGTAAATATTTTAGGTTGTTCATGTGGCATCATGCCATGGCAGCAGGGATGAAGCTCAGTTGGTTTATCTTCATTGACACCGCTGAGAAGGGTGGCAAATAAAAAGATGGTATCAGGGTTCACTGCAGGTCTGCCTATCCTCTGTAAAACAAGAAGAAAATGAACAAGATCTGTATTTTGCTGTGTTTATACAAATTGACATTCACATCCTTAAAACATTCTGTAGAGTTAAACAAAAGAATACCAAAATATTATGGAACAAGAAAACAATCCTGAGTAACAGAAGACTTTGGGGGAAAGAATAGAAACTGGGTCGGCGACATCATTCATGGAGTTGCAACCCACCCAGTAAGGGAGGATGAAACAACTGGCACTGAAAATATGCCAATTACCCAAAAAAGTGGATATACAGCAAGAAAAGAGTAGAGAAATAGTAGTGAAGAAACTACTTGGTGAATGAATGGGAGAGCTTGGCTTTTAGAACCACAGATCAGCACTTGGGTGAACTCAGACAGTGGCACAAAGAGCTGTCACAGGAGATGCCAGCACTCTCGAAAGGGTAACAGGGCCCATGTCTGCTTAAACCCAAAGAGCTCTCATTGCCTCAGTTTGTTTTTTAGACTTTGATTCACTCTGTTTCAAAAGACAGCAGTCTGTCTAAGCAGGAAAAGATTGATTCTGAATTAGAATTATAAGGATAAAAGGTTAGAGAAAACCACAAAATGAAAACTAAATCTGGGTTTTAGATGGACAGAGAAGCAGTAAATCCAAATAGTTGGTGAGGCACAAAAATGTTAAGCATAAAGCCAAAGAACATAAATCAAGAAAGCCTGGAATTAAGCAAAAACGTGAGGAGAAATTGTGGCCTCATTGAATGGAATAGCAGAATTTCCTTTGATTTCAGTCAGGCAACATTTTGCCATTACTGGGGGAAGACTGAAAGCCTGAACACATGGGATGAAAAATGGAGCACTTGGGAGAACCAGCCTGAGAACATGAGACACATTGTCCCTGGAGGTGTGGTGCATCAGAGTCTCTTTCTTGCTCTCCAGTCAAAATGCTTATCTAAATCACATCAGCACTGCCATTAGGAAAGGCCATATAGCTTAGAGAGTGAACAGGGCAACTCTGCTTCCAGGAGAGAGGCTACTTCTGGTTCGTTAAAGAAATGCTATTGCTTTGCACGTGTCTCTTTCTTTGTGACTCTTTGTCACTAACATCTTTGGAATAGGGTGCCAGTAATTCGGCCCATGGAAGCAAGATGTCCATCAACAACACATGTTGGTACGGAATAGAGCATTTATGAAACAAATACTTGAGTGTGACTGTAAACATGTTTTCCTTCTGTTTTGAGTGGGATGTAGGAGGAGGGTTGCTAGTTAGAAGCGAGATGGAGAAAGATAAGAAAGTGAGGCTTTTCCGGCAGAGGAAAAAAAAGGGGCAATAGAAAGACATTATAGCCCAAAGTATGTTCTGCTGGGTTTAAAATTGCTTTTCACAGTAAAACTAAATCAGCTAAATCTCTCCAGACACCTTTTATCCAGTAAGGATTTAAGAAAAAGAGGAGGATTTGCTACTCAGTTTACAAAATTTTTTAAGCATTTAAATAGAGCCACCACCATAATACGCAGACACAAGCCAATGTCATCATGCTGGATTCCTTACAGTGTAGCAATTCAATGTCAAGAAGTTTCAGAAGCTGCTTTCAGATAGAATTCTGGAATCTGAGCAGCTTTTCCAATGCTCATCTTTCTTCAGTGAGGCTGAACAGCTGGTAGCCATAAAGCCAGACACTCTCAGTGTATTTTTAGCCTTGATTCCACCTACCACCAGAATGCCAAGAAGTTTTTCCTTGGTATTTGGTGTACCTTTTTGCAAGAAAACAGGAGTATTTATAGTGTGTTAGGATTCCATGGTTATATGTCAGAAATTTTCATTATGAACTGTTTTTGTAAACAAACCAAATTCCACTGGGAAATATACAGATACTATTCCTTTTCTTTTTCTTTTCCCTGGGTTTTTTATTATTATTTTTAATTACTGCTCTCCACAGAGTGTTGAAAGTTACGATAAACGTTTCCTGGAGCAGATTTTCAACCTGTAACTCTGAGGAAGAAATATGCATTTAAAGATGTTGTTTTATATTTAGACTCTGAAGGGGATTTAAAAAACCCATTCTCACTAGATGCTTTAGAGTTTCTTTTCTCAAAAGAAGTCGTAAGATATCTAATGAAGGAATTTGATCCTAGCATTAAAGCTGAGCTAAATTCATATGCATGGGTTTATTATTTTCTACACAACATAACTTCAAACGGTTAAAGCACCAGGCTCGGCCAGTATGGAAATAAAGCTGAATTTGGAATTTACTATATGCTGTTTCTGCTTTTCATTTTTTACCATTTCACACCTTGTCCGCATCTTGAGCAAGCTTGTAAGTTTCCAACGCATACATTTCTTGTGATGATATATTGTCCTGGTGGAAAATTTCATTTACTGGCTGTGCCCTTTGCTGAACCTGTTGCTAGTCAGGGAACATGATAAGCGTATAAGTAGCATGCTACTTCATTTATCATACATCGTTTTAGACACTCAAATATCTCATATACAATTCTACATTCTGCACCAAGGGAAACTACTAAACTTACAGGGGAAAAAAATAATCTCCAAATAAATTGTCAGTTTATAATATATAAATGTATCATCCTAATAAAAATTAGTCATAGTTTATACCAAAACTGTAAGTGCCCTTTAGGTTTTTTTATGGCCTCAGTAACCACATGCTATCAAACACTAATAGAAAATATCTGGCTTTTGTGATTTGGTATATAGCAGAATTGAAAGATATAAAAATACTGTCTATTTTTAATAATTGAATTGCATTGCAAATAAATCACAGGCTTGAAATATCCAGCAGTGCTAAGAACATTCTGCTTTCCTAGCATTTCTCTCTGGTTTAAACATTCACCATATCTTGTATAAAATGAAATTAGATTCCAAAAACAACCAGAACAGCAATGCCAACGAAATCCTGTAATGTTTAAGGAATTTAAACTCATCAGAAAGAAAACAATTGCAAGAAATTTAAGGTCAAGTAAAACCAAGTCTATCTGATGTACTAGCTGTTTCTAGCAGAGCAGGTCAGGCCTCCCTAATTTCAGTAACTTGTCATCTATTGATTTCAAAGCTTTTTCAGATCTTCATTACAATATTTTACTATAAGCTGCTTTTTATGTCCAACATAAAATAATCTACATCTTGTCAAGATGTTGCATTTGAAATGTTAAATGCAAAGCTCTGCTTTATGTTAAGCAGCGCGTACACTAATTACAACCTTCCATTAAGACATTGGACTATGAAAAGTATATCTTACATTTATATCGCACCTTTCATCCTGCATCCTTTAAAAATTGTACATAAAAGAGTCGCTTCAGCTACCTCTCATATATATCCATTTCCAGGGAGTAGGCAAAGCATTTAAGGGCTCACAGTGACAGTGCGTTCTAGCTTTGAACTGGATTTGAAGATAGATTTGTTAAACAGTTTAATTACCTGAGCTGTAATTTGTCTAGGTTATCAGAGCTGATACAGGTGTGACTCGGGAGGATAGGGGAGGGAGTGAGAGAAGAAGAATGAAAAAGCAAAGCTGGTCTAGTTACCATGCATCTCATCAGGGAGGAGGAAGGAACCTGCATACATTTCTTTTGAGTTTTTGAAATCACTGGCTTAAGGAAAGATGCCAGGTAAGGTGGTAGAAAAGAATCTCCTGAACAGGTTTCCTTCAGCCAAGAGTTTTTCACCAGAGTCCCCATTAAAACTGCTTGGCCTGTGAAATACAAAGTGTTGATATGTAAGTGATCTGAATATGAAAACTGTTGTTGAGTTGCAGTCACCATTCACTCAGACGAAGAGAATAGAAGGATTTTCTACATTTCAAATTCAACATCTTGACAAGATGTAGATTATTTTATGTTGGATGTAAAAAGCAGCTTATAGTAAAATATTGTAACATATTATAATTACTGATTGGGAAAGGAAGTAAGTAGAATTGGACCTGTACAAAATGGTATACCTAGTCCAAAAGTTCTCATCAAGGAGGTCCGTACCACCGTTCACATCTATATCTTTTCACAGGCACAAAGGAGTCAATTTCAGTATGCCCTGTCAGCTCTGAATTTGAAACTAACGCCTGTGGTTGGCTTATTAGTAAAGAAGTTTGCAAGGTGTATTTCAAAACATCTTTTTTTCCCATTTAAAACTCAGTGGTAAAGAAGTTGAAACTCAAGGCAGGCTCAGGACAAATTCCCCTCTAGAATTTTAAATTTAGATTCACTTTCAGTTGCCAGGAGACTGCAGGGGCAGTTTCTGTTATAGAGCTGGATGACTTGTTGAGCTTCAACAGAATTGCTGAAATCAAGAGCTCCTTTTAAGTGTGAGTAGTTTATGCTTACCTCTATAAGCAGGAGATTACATCTACAGTGGTAGCTGGCATTGATGATTACGTTTTGTTCCTTCAGCTCATGGATGAAAAATATTACTGGATAAATGGGTCATTCTATACTTGTTGTACTTCTGTAATATTTTAATTATGGGATTTGCAGGTGGAATAAGTTTTATACAAGAACTTTGTACAAACCCAGATAACTTCACAATTAAAAAATACCAATTAGGTTTCTTCATGACCACCTATTTCAGGTTAATGCAAGGAGACAAATACTTGCTGTATTTAGTTTTCAGAAAGCAATGGGATGCAAGGTGACCAATATAGAAGTTCAGGTCATGCATCTGGTTTGCCAGAACCAATTAGGAAGGACGACATGCGTCCTGCTTTAGAACGGTTTGAAATGTAACCAGCCATGGCTTTCCCCTGTGAACTAGATGGGGCTCAGCATAATGAGGGATTAACCTAGAATGGAAATAATTTCTGCTCACGTTGAACGTGCCTCACTTTCTTTGCCTTGCCAGCTTCTTTCTTAGGCTTTTAAAGTGGGAATAGATGCTCATTCACTTTGCTTTTTTCAAATTGCTGATAAAACACAATGTATTAAATATGAATATAGAAAACAGGAAAAATACTCCTATGTGTTATGGAGGAAAGATTGTTGAGATACTTTATTCAATGATGCTCTCATTTGTTCTCCTGAAAGATATACAAAGTTGGTTAGTAGAACAGTTGATTTTATTGTGGTGGGTTTGTAGATTTAAAGATAGCCTTGAAGAAAATCTGTGCCTAGCTACATTAAAGGGAAAAAAAAAAGGCAGGCAAGTATGGCTTTATTGTGTAAAAATAATGGTTTACATGCCCATGATTTGTATCATCTTGCCATCTAAATGTGCTCTACAACAATTAATTAAGATTTCAAAATATCTCTATTAAGTAATGTTATATCAGTTTAATTGTTGAAGGAATTAAGATGCTGAGAAGTCAGGGAGCAATAGAACTCAAGATCTGGCTCCAAATCTTTTTCTATGCAATGATTCCTTTACTTGCTACACAGCATTTTCATCCTTCCATGCTTGGGAGTCTGAAGACAGCTACAGATAGGAAGCATCCCCGGAAAGAACAGAGAACTCAGAAAAAGAAACCTTCATTAAAGAAGGTGTAGACGTCTCATTGCCTGTTATGTATTCCTCAGCGACACCTTGATTTTTAGTTGCTGTCCTCTTGATATATGTTTCTGGAGACAAGTGTTTTGTGTTGATACCCTGTATTTGCAGTTCTTGAAGTTCAGAAGAGAGTTCTGAACAAGGAGGAGGACAGAAAGGGCTCTGTTATGCTCTTATGGCAGAGCTTCTTGGCAAACACAGAGCAATAGGTTGCAGTCCTAATAGAAGTATTCAGGGGGAGACGCCCTCAGAGGTAGTTGTGCTCCTTTGTGCTTTACTGGGAGGCTGAGGGGACAGAAGGAGAGAAACATGGTTCACTGAGAGTCCTTACTTCATGTGGTTCAATACACTTGGTGGCAATTTTTCTCAAGGTTTTTGTTAAGGATACAAGCTTTCCCTTTGAATCCTGAAGGTAGCTATTAAATACCCAGAGGTGTGCAGCATCTCTATTACTCTGTTTCTACAGAGCAGTGGGGCAGAGCTTGCCCTCAAGTTATTCCTGCTCTAGGTAGACATCCTAGAGGTATCTCTGCAAAAATATTATGATTATTTTTGTTTGGTTGCTTGTTTATAATTTGTTTGCTATTAGTACCTAAGGAACAGACTGGGATCCCATCATGCCACACGCTTAAAAAATACACAACTAGAAGGGCTCGCAAGGCTGCATGTAAGGCAGGATTAATATGGTCAGGTATGGAATACAAAGAAACAGTAAAGCAGTAGTGGTCAGTATGGTCTTAGTATACAATGTCTGTCCTTGAAGAGTAAATGAGAGATAATGAGGGAAGAGGAAGGGCAGAGGTGGGCAGTACAGATCCTTGAAAATGAAAACAAGCAGCTTGTGTTTAGTGTGATGACCAAGGGGTAAGCTAAATGATGTCAAGAGACATCTCAAATAGTAGTCTTGGAGAACCAGCAGTACTCTAAATGGGTCAAAGGAGAGCAATTTCTTTCCCTCCAAGCAAAAAAAGGATGTTGTGATAAGAGTTTGGGCAAGAGTTTTGACTATGCCTGTAGACAGAGAGAACCTTAAAAATAGGCTATGTGTAAAGAAACTATGATTTAGGAGTTGACAGGCAGATTTGTTTGCTGGCAGCATATAGACAGAATTGAATTTGTGTCTTTGAGATTACTTGGATAAAGTGTTAGGAGGACCAGGAACAGGATCTGAAGAAACAGTTACAGAAAGCTGGAATGAGGGATTAGAAGGATCTTCTGCAAGGCATGCCAATGAAACAATTAGAAATCTGAGATGTGAAGTGCCCCAGGATGGAGCACTGAATCCGAACAGGTTTAGTTGAGTGCAAGTGATGGGAGACAGGTTGTAGATGTATGTGGTGAAATTAGTAAACAACTTCAGGCTGTAATTGGGAGTATATGTTGTATTATTAATTAACTGAAGAAGGCAGCTGGAGCAGTATTAGTGGTGTCAGATGAGGTCAAAGATGAAGGTTAAGGCTAAACTACAACAAATTAGTATTTTGAAAAGGAAGAGCTGCAGGGCATGAGAGGTGATGAACAAAAGGCAATGAGGGTAGCTCCAGTGAGGAGATAGGGCACAGTTACTGGGACTAGTGGCACAACCAGTAAGAAACTGATGGCTGGAGAGAGAAGGTTGTAATTGCATTGCGTTTGGTCAGCTTCCTCTTGGAAGATACCAAAGCCATACTGTGTGGGAAGAGGAGTGAAGAAAGCAGAATATGAAAAGGAAGCCGGTGGTTTCCTCATGAGGAAACATTTGGGCTGGTAGGAGACATCAGTAGTATGGTACAAGGGAGAGAAGACTTAGATGCAGGGTTGTTGAAAAGAACGATGCTGTGATCTAAAGTGGAAACCACAGAATGGGAGAAGCATCTTACTCTGTCCACAAGCTGATTTGGGTCAGGCAGTAGTGGGATAGGAGAGGCTTCCACACAGGATAGTTCTCAAAGCAGCAGCAGCAACAGATCTGTGGCACCCAACTGACACCAAATCACATATTCTTCTGATCACCTCAGAAATGCACTGTATATTCTAGAAACAGTTGAAGAGGGAAAGGCAGAGTAATGTAATCACTTTAATTCTCTCCCTGAAAATTAGTACTTAAAATTCTGCCTCTGAAGAAATGCTCAGCATTAAATTCACAAATTCCTCGACTGCTGAATGCATATCTGGAAAAAACACAATAGCTTCAGGTTTTTGCTGCCTTCCTTTTACTTGTAATTTATCTTTGGGGGCATCCACTTTCAAACTTGTTGAAGTATATTGATTTTCAGA
>NW_009917690.1:118381-152474 GCF_000696875.1 Nestor notabilis | reverse complement strand
AATGCCACAGCAGCTCATCTCTTGTCACTGTCCCTTTCCAACTACAAGAGCAGTGGAAGTGAAGTGGGTAATGACTTTCCACATCTGTTGACTTCTTTAAAATCTTGAGTCAGCTAATTATTTGTGCATTTTATTGTATAGGCAGCTAACCATACAACCTTGTTTCAGCTTGTTCCTGCTCAATCCATTAGATCAACAAACATACACCCCTGTAAATGCGTGTGTTACGTTTTAGTGTTACGTAGCTGACATCAAAAATACTGTTAGGAGTGTACATCCAACTATGAATTCGGAAGCATGGGTGACCTAAGATTAGGGGTGGAATCCAGCTTGTCCTTCAGCTGCAAGTTTCTTGTTTTAATAACGGTATATTTTTTCCATTCTTTCTTGGTTAGTCTTGTAACAGATTATATTATAAAGTACGTATTGATTTCACAGGTGTTAAGGAGGTGGGGGAGGCTTTTTATGCCATCTGTTGAGTACGCCTGTCCTAGAATACATTGTCTTTACTATGTCAAGTTGTACTTTCATGTACAATACTATTATCCCACCAATTTCTATGTGATACTGATAAGTGTAATTAAAGTTGGCACTTTCAGGTCTTTTGTATTCCGACAAGTACTTTCTTAGTTTGAACAAAAATACCTTTCAATTAACATGTTACTGTGGAAAAGCTGAAAATGCTAAACAATAGTCTAGTAGGACTATACGTAACACATTTCCATAAGGGAACCAAGCTGGAAGATGTGTTTTCCAGCTGACGACTTTGTCAGTGGTGTTTGGCAAGAAAACATGTTTTCAATTAAGTTCTTAAGCTGGAGAACAAGGCAAAGTAAACCAGTGGTTAAGCTCATGCAGAATAATAAGGTGGTTGCAGTCACTCTTTAACCCCAGAATTATAGAACTGGAGGAAGGTAAGTAGCTGAGAAAGTCAGAGGAGCCCTTTTGCACATTTCTGACTAGTCATGCCCCCCTTTGTAACTGTACAAAATGTATTTGTACTAGTAGTGCCATAACCCATTCAGCCGGTTCTCATTGAATTTCCTTCAAACCTGATGTTTTAAACAATAAATACTCTACATTGCTAGGGTTAAAAAATCAACACCAAAGTTACGCTGCCTTGAGGTAATGAAACTGTTGTTCTTACACAAATAGCACAAAACATTCCTTAATTATGAAATTATAGGTTTTTATTTGGTTTAAAGCTATATTGATTTGTCATCCCTCAAGGTATCTTTACCTAAAGTCTTCACAGTAGTGACTTTTGGGTATATCCATCTGCTCCTGACTTCCCTAAACTTGTCCTGGTTTCTCTCTGTGACATTTTGTTTTCCCAGACATGCCTCAACTTTCACCGCTGTCACTTCTGACAACATCCCCTCCATTAGTCTGTCATTTACGCTGTCATTGACTTCCCTGTTTCTTCCTTTGCATATCCAAGCCTTCCTTCGTGCCATTCTAATATTTCCAAATAGTTCTAATGGTTGCTCTCTACTATAAACAAAACTTTTTTCATCTTCTTTCTTATTTTGACCTTTCCCCCTCTCCCTTTCGTAATAGACCCTGTTAAAGCTCCATGTCCTTCCAAGCTCAGCCATTCGGATGTAAACTTTTCAGTCTGTTCTACTGGGAAGCTTTGCAGTGCTATCAATCTGTCGTCAGTGTTTGTGTTTCATGTCATAGAATCATAGAGCCCCAGAATGGTTTGGGTTAGAACGGACCTTAAAGCTCATCCAGTTCCAACCCCTGCCATGGGCAGGGGCACCTTCCACTAGAGCAGGTTGCTCCAAGCCCCTGTGTCCAGCCTGGCCTTGAACACTGCCAGGGATGGGGCAGCCACAGCTTCTCTGGGCACCCTGTGCCAGTACCTCAGCACCCTCATTTTGCTCATATTTCCTCCCTTCTTTTGGTCAGTCTGCTCATGTATCCTAAAATTACATCTACATAAAGTATTGAGCATCTTCTCAGTTAGCTGTCACGTGTGCATGGATGTGCTAGTCTTGCCTTCATTCTCAGAGCACCTACTTATTCGTATCCATTCCAGAGACATATTAGCAATGATTATTCATAGTGGCACGGATGCACATTAACCTCAGCTACTTCTAAATTTCACTATGTGTATATGCATGCTTTTAAATATTGTCAAAAAGTTATCAGGATTTTCATTTAAGAGGCTGAAGTGCATCATGTTTGCAATTTCCTGTTTTCCTTCTATCCTTTCTTCCTGCTGAAGTTCTGCCCTTTCACACTTTACAGGCTTTATTTTTTCCTTTGTAGTTTTATAGAACCTTTTACATTAGGTAATGTTTAGCTTTTCGAGTAGAGCTGATAGAGTTAGGGTTGATTTGTACTCCAGTAGCACTCAGAGGCACTAATCAAAAACCTCATGTGCTAGAAACTTCTCAAATGCACATTAACCCAATTACTCTTGTCTTGGGCAGTTCCCTGTTCCAGCTATGATCAGAGATACTGCACGAGAGCAGCACACAATGGAGGAAAAGCAAGCTGCTGTGTATTAAGCCATGTTCTCAGTTCACCATATGTCCAGCCAAAGTTTGCTAGTAAAGCTTTATAAATGTGGGGACAAAGAAACAGGTTTGTGGATACTTCGATAGAGTTCTTCCATGTCGGTGGGTCAGAAGAACTTTCTTACTGAACTGTAAAATCCCTGAAGCAAAACCTGTGTATCTTGTATACTATTAAATATATTAATGCTCAGCAAGTAACCTTCACCTTAGTTGCTGTTACTTCTCAGTGTTAGAGTGTTAAAATGTTGCTTCTAATATGGCTTTAATGTGGCATTTTTGTTAATTCATTCATTTGGGGGAGAGAAGTGGGTTTTAGTGGAGAAAATTGTACTTATTTCTTTTATGGGTTTAGTGAGTGATTTTTCGAGATGGGACAAAGGAAAAAATAACTGCAATGTAGAAACAGGCACCCATGTCTTCTCCTCAGTTACCTTGGACCCAAAGTCTGGACTCCCTTCTGGGGGACTTTTGGCCAGTTTGGTTTTGCCATCTTCCTTAAGCCAAGTCTTGTAAGTTGGTGAGGAACCTATGGCAGCCACAGGAGCAGTTGCTGTAGGAAAGGGTTGAGAACAGAGCCATTGGTCTTCAGCTCAGCATGTATCTGAGGGTGAGACACCTTCTACTTATGAGAATGCCCTGTTACATAGACTTTGTTGTTTAATTTGGCATGTCTGACAAAGCATGAAAGCCAATAAAGATGAATACACCAGTTATTTAAATAGGATTGTGTTGATTCCTTCCAGCATCAGTAATCTGTGACCTGAAATCAGTCTTTTTTCTCAGCCTTCACATGCTTCCACTCAGCTCTAGAAACCGGCTGTTTGCACTGCTGTTGTGCTGTCTTATTTCTAATGAAGATTTCCTGATCTCACTGTTTATCATTTAGGCAAACAGGGGAAAAAATCAAAAGAATCAGTAGATTTTATCCTGGAAACTCTGATTCTTCCTCTTCTTTTTGTTTCTTTTTTGAATGGTCTACTGGAGAGGTGTATCACTACACAGCAAAAACATAAAGAGGAGAGTTTAAAAACACAAAGGTCTAGTCTACCACAAGAAATGCTCCTTTTGAGGCCTTTTTCTGTGCTTTTGTTTATAACTTCCATAGGTATAAATGTGCGTTGACCTACATACTCCTCTGCCCTGCCAGATGTGTATAACATCTCCCCATGGTAGTGGAAGAAACAGGCCAGCAGGGGTTTATGTGATGGCACCCATAGTCTAAGGTGTATTGCCAGTGTTTGTGTTCCCTGCTGTTGGTTTTTTTCCAATCAGCACAAAAAAAAGTCATTTTCAGCATCTGTTCAGAGACATCTTAGTCAAGGCTTGACACACACCTCCCACAGAGCTATGATGTGACTCTACATTGACTAGTTCCTATCAGGCATCAATCAGCCATCTCCCCTCTGAGCCAGCAGGTGTCTTTCCTTTTCCTTCCTGCTCTTCACAACAAGCAGATGAAAATTCAGAAATCATAGAATCACAGACTAGTTTGTGTTGGAAGGAACCTTGAAGCTCATCCAGTTCCAACCCCTGCCACAGGCAGGGACACCTTCCACTAGAGCAGGTTGCTCCAAGCCCCTGTGTCCAACCTGGCCTTGAACACTGCCAGGGATGGGGAAGAAAAATAATTCATGGTATCTCCTTCCTGCTGCTTGTGTAGGTTTCATGCAGTTACATGATGAGCCCAGTCCCCGTGGTGGTCCCTTCTGTGCCTGATGGGTGCAGTTATTCCACAGACTAACTTCCTACTGACTTCAGGCAGAGCATTAGCATAACAAGAACATGGAATGGGGACCATGACCTGGGGAATGTTGGCCACTCCACTGTTTTTAATGAAGCCATTGCAAGCAGATGCTCTTATCTCTCCAAAGTGGTGCCTGAATGATGTGTATTGAATGGGGCTTCAGAGCTGGTTTATAGCCATTCTGGTCTAGCTTCTGTGGATGGCAGCTGTTCCTCTGTGGTTCTGAGTTCAAAAGGGTCACACACACACACATACAAATACAGAAACTTGATGGCAAATTTAGTTTAAGTTCACAAGCTCTATTTGCACAAATTTTTGGTTTAGAGGAGAGTTAAAATAGTGTAATCGGGATACTTGGATGCATGTTCCAGATGGCACTATTTGTCTATTAGCTGCTTCGTGAACTTTTTTGGGGAAACACATTGTATTTGTTAGTATTACCTGCTTGGAGGTGGCTGGGGCTCTGCTGCAGCAGCTCCAGAGGTAGTAATATTTCATTTGTGAGATCTCAGCTAGGTAGTATAATATATTTTACATCTGCTGTGGGTAGCCATAGTTACTGTACATATTAGGATCTTGAACCTGGGTCAAGATGGCCTTCATTGACAGTAGGAATTAATGAGTAAAACCAGGACTTGCTTCTCCTTTAGAGAACAGAGAACATCTGGGATTGATAGTATCAAGAATAAGTTATTTGACAGCTTGGCAAAGTGACTATCTAATTATCCAACTTGGTGATGAAACTAATTTTTAAAGGCATCCTGAAATGAGCTGCCCTGATTATAATATTAAAAGTCACACCCACAAGTCAAAACCACCCTTACCTGGGTGAAGACCCCCCTCTGAGCATCGTAGTTATATGAATGAATATGTAATTGTATAGAATCATAGAATGGTTTGTGTCGAAGGGACCTTAAAGCTCATCCAGCTCCAACCCCCTGCCCCGGGCAGGGACACCTTCCACTAGAGCAGGTTGCTCCAAGCCCCTGTGTCCAACCTGGCCTTGAGCACTGCCAGGGATGGGGCAGCCACAGCTTCTCTGGGCACCCTGTGCCAGCGCCTCAGCACCCTCACAGGGAAGAACTTCTGCCTTAGATCTAACCTAAACCTCCTCTGTTTAAGTTTGAATCCGTTAATAACCAATCAGTATTTAGCAGGCATGTTCTAATCCATGATTTTTGTTCATAAAAGCCACTGAAACTTGCTGTTGATGTGCTTGTTTTGTGGAAATGTCCACCGAGCACCCAGGCCTGAATAAACATATGTCTCCTGCAAGTGTGTGGGATTGACTTACTGCACACTGGGTATGAATCCACTTTTCAGACAACATAGGGTGGTATTCATTATATTTCAGTAGCATACAAACAGCCAGTGTTTGGCAAGGTAATTTGTGTGGTTTGTTTCCATCAATTTTTATTTAGTTTGTGGCTAGAAAGGGCTGTATTTTTTACCCACCTGATGTTTGATGGTTTTAAATTGGAAATAAAGCCACCCACTTGACCTCTTGTTATTAATCAGCATTACTGAATGTTTTTAAAGTGCAAGCTGCAGCTAAATAGCTGTATAGACTTCAAAAACCTGAATATGGGAGTGAAGTCTATTTTGTAATAATATAATGACAGTTGCTATGGAATTTGGGGATTTCTAAACCAACTCACAGTGCGTTTCTTAATCCCTTTTTATAATCTGTATTAATCATTTTACGCATTACCTGCGAGTTACAACAAAAGTAGAAGACATTAATGAAGTAATACCATCTAATAAAATATTTCTGTGTATTTTCAGTGACAAGAATGCAGTGCAAATGCATTCCTGTTCTGACCAGAGGTATTTTTGATGGAGGGAATATATATCATTTTCTCAAAGAGATTACCAGAGTTTGTTTCTCATTTCAAACATTAATTTTCCTCATCCATTTTTCGATGCCCTCCTCTATGTCTAACAAAGAAGTGTTCATTGAGTCTTTAAAAATTCTCACAGGATGTTCACCCTAACATTGAACCACATCTTGAAACCTGTTTTCTAGCACACGTTTGAGGAGTTAGGTTTTGTTTGGTTGGGGTTTTATTTCTCTTTTTCATTTTAAACTCCACCTTTTTGGACCGCATCTGCCCATGTTTAACGGGCTGTGTTAGCATTTTGAGCTACAGCAGCCTTTGCAATCTGTGCAACATCCCTGGTTTATGTTGTCCTCCCATGTAAAAACAGATACTGTGTATGTCTCTTTTAAGACTTACAACACACAGAGCATTTTACTCTTTTTAAAATAACATCTGGGAAACCGAGAAGCTTCTTTTGAAGGATTACATTACAGCTTTGATTTTTATTTATAAAACATAAAGGACTAATATATATCAGTTAGGACATTTTGCTTCCAAAGTGCATTGTAGCAAAATAATTGGAAGGCAGTTGTGGTGTGAAATATATGACAGCTTTACAGGACATAAAAAGCAGCTTTTTCTTTGTAATAGTGTAATTGCCTTAAACCCCACAATCATAATTGTTATCAAAAAATAATCCCAAGGAAAGGCTAATATAAGGTGAGCAGACTATTATAAGAGCTCTAATACACTCAATTCCTTGAACAGCAAATGCAGCCCCTCAATCTCCTAGTGCTTTTAGTGTCAGTCAGAGAGCACTCAGTCATTTCTGTGCATCAAGCCTGCAGTATTGATTTTTCCACTGACTGAAACAGCCATATAAGCATAAATTTTGCATGAGGCTTTCACTTTGTAGACTCTCCTTTGGTCAGATGACACATGATGTGAACATGAAGAGTGTATAATAACAATGCATGGTCAACCTGCAGGCATTAAAGCGTGGTCTCTCACAGCTTTGAAGGACAAAAGCTGGAATGGTGCATCTCTGGTGTGATAGAAAACAAATACCATTTCCATCTTGGCAGCCTGCATTCAATTTTATTCTCTCTCTCTCTTCTTCCCCTACACTTTCACAATTCCCCTTTCAGATAGGAAATGCACCCACATGCACACACAAACATGTATAGACATAAAGTATACTTATTGGTGATATCCAGTCCAGATAAAAATCAGCTTGATGGAAAAGCTAAGCTGTGATAATAACTGTGCATCAAACATGAACCCTTTGCTGTACTTGCCTTCCACTTTTCTATGGTGGCGATGTGTTGTTTTGTTTTATAGTTGATGCCATTTCTTTTAAGTCAGCCCTTGAGACTAAATATTGTACAGCAGCATTTGATAACATCTTGTATCATGCTGAAAAACCCTTATCTAAGATTCGGCCTGGTGATAGACAGGCAGGAGTGAAAACATTCCTTAATAGCAACATTGCTTTCATCTCATTGCTGCCCTGTTGAAGTTCCCTTGCTCATTAATATTCCCACAGTCACTCTTTCTCCCTCTCTCTTCCCTCTCTTTTATTGTTTAAATGTTCAGTGTAAAATACATTCATCCTGTTACGGGATCATGTCAACGGCATGAGACAGTGGAGTAATCCTAACCGGTGTGAGTCTGCAATAACAGGACGAGGAGTAATTTCTTACGAAGAACTGCAGCAGTTCTTAGTTAATGCACATTAACTATTTGTTAAAGTGCATTAAACCAATGGAATTTTTTTATAATATAATGCAATGCAACCGCTTAAGTTCAATTGATCCAGAAGAAAATTTATCTGTAAGCAAAAAGTTTACCGATAAGCCTGTTATAGTCAGTGAAAACGAGTGAGCTGTTTCATCTTAAATAACAAGCACAGGAGGAGAGTGGGCCCTGCTGTAGTGAATAATTGGGAATGAATGCTGTTTTCGTTCTGTAAAAGGATCCCAACATAATCATTGCACAGCAACACGATTATTCCAGCAATGACAGATGTTAGAAACACTGCTTCTGTTTCTGTTTATGCATAATCCAGATAAATGCTTAGTGTTTAAATAGCAGGAGTTAGTCTGTAGTGTAGGTGGGTTGGTGTTCAGTGCATTAAAAGAAGCAACTCATATTTTTTCATTTGAAAATGCTCTGCCAGGGCTAAAAAGCTCTGACCTCCCTGGTCAGACGGAGTAGTTTAGATCTCTTTTCTTCCTCCTCACTCAACTCTGCTTGTCTCCTCTGTACCAACGTACTGATCTGAATACAGCGACTGTGTAAGTGCTACCTATCCCTAATAGGTAGAGTTGTGAAATTGCTATTGCTTTTATTTCAAGTTGAGCATATCTTGGAGGGAGTGTGTGTGTGTGATTTTGTTCTGTTTTGGGTTTTAACCAAAGGAATGACATTATTACCGTGAATTGTTTTCTCTGAACTGAGCCTTTTCTAGAAGGACAAGGAGCATACCTGAGTGAGACTGATAGAAACTGATAACAAGAAATACAAGCCTAGGACAAGGGTGTGTTTGAGATTTTTAGTAGTCCTGGGAGTGAGAGGCAGGTTCACAAGTTCCCTTAAATGCAAATATATCTACTATAGTCACACTGCAAAAATCTGGTTAGGTGAGAAAAGCACTAAAAGTTGCACTGAAAAAAGAAGACAACCTGCCAGTTTTAACAGAGAATTGCAGGATGATAATAGAGACAAAAATAATTGTCAAATGTGAGTAGTGTTTGGCTTTTAAATAAATCTTAAGGCATCTGAATTCATGGTCAGTTTTTAAAAGGGCCCTAAGCAAAGATATTTGTATTTCCATGGTGGAAGCCATGGTCCTGAACACTCTGAAAGGCTGACTTTTAAACACGAATGTGGAGGTTGAGAAAAGGCAATGGCCATCTTTTAAGAATCTTGGCTGATTTGCCAAGCAAACAGCTAAAGAGAGTTAGGTTGTGTCTCTCTCTTTGCTGTAGGAAAGCTGTGTAAAAAGCTAAGTACCACGAAAAAGAAAATTTGAAGGCAAAGACCCTAGCTCTGCAGATATGGGATGACTTTTGTATCTTCTCCCAGATAAACTAGCATCCTAAATCCAGTGTGGCAATGGTCCTATTATTTGAGAAGCATTTGGTGACACATTCAGAGGGGTGAACTATCTTCTGAAATGCATTTTAGTTACATCAGTTGTCCTGGTTTCAGCTGGGATGGAGTTAATTTTCTTCCTAGTAGCTGGTGCAGTGCTGTCTTTTGGCTTTAGTCTGAGAAGAGTGCTCATAACACACCGATGTTTTAGTTGTTGCTCAGTAGCGCTTACCCCAGCCAAGGACTTTTCAGTTTCCCATCCTTTGCCAGTGAGGAGGGGCACAAGAAGCTGGCAGGGAGCAGACATAGGACACCAAATGGGTATTCCATCCCACAGCACGTCATGCCCAGTATACAAACTGGGGTCAGTTGGCCAGAAGGGGCCGTTTTGCTGCTCAGGTCAGGCTGGGTATTGGTCAGCAGGTGGTGAGCAAAAAAACATCTCTGTTTGTTGTTTGGGTTTTTTTGTTTTATCTCTTTCTGTTATTTCCCTTTTCATTATTATTATCATTATTAGTATTATGTTATATCTTATTTATTATCTGTTTTTATCTCAATGCACAGGTTCTACCTTTTTCCAGTTCTCCTCCCCATCCCACTGCAGGGGGTGAGCACTCAGCTGCGTGGTGCTTAGCTTCCGACTGGGGTTAAACCATGACACCAGCCCCCAGAGGGTTACCACCTGAACACTGTGGCTCTCCATAATGTCATAGCTCCAGCCAGCTTCAGTTCTGTAGGGTGGAAGTCTGAGTCCCTGCACAAACACTCGATTTCCAAGGGCAAAATGCAGGCTTCTTGAGTGTTGTATTGTGCTGCTGCTCCTGGAGGGAGCAAGGATTCTGGATTCTGACTGTCCATAGGCTGGCTGGCTGTGAAGTTTTAGCGGCAGAAGCAGAGGGTGTTTGTGTGGCGGCTGGTTTTGGTTTTAAGTCATTAAGGTGCATGATCAGGTGAATAGCTTTCATGTTGTACCAGTGAGTATAGTTCAGGTAAAAAATACACATGCATTAGTGTATGTGAGATAAAATTTGGATCCTCTGAATCCAGCTTTAATCCTAGTATCCCTGTGGCTACTACCTATGATCCTGTTTAGATAACCATATATTTTGCCTCTGTATGTTGTGGCATTTCCCTTTCTGTGCCCTTGTTTAGATGTCAGGCTTCACTTTGTGTGCCCAGCTTACAGACAGAGCTGAGCTTTTTCACAGTGTATGTAGGCGAATGACAGTGACTGCAGCTGGAGAGGAACTTTTCAGTGATTTAAGTGGACTTTAAGTAGCCTAATGATTAAATTGCCTCTTGGCTTTCAGGAATCCGGACCGATGCTTTATAGCAGTAGAGATTTCTCCCAGATTTATTGGTGTGTTGGAAGCATGTAAGAGCAACAGTTCATCGGTCATAAAATAGTAAACAAATGCTTGGTTTTAAATTCCTGACAGTAATCACTACTTAAAATAGGTAAGTCCCAGGGCTACATCCTAGGTTCCTTTCACACAAGTATTTGATGTAACAGTATCTGTAGCCACACCTATTCCTGTACCTGTACCTACAGAGCTACATCTCTCTATAGATACAGATATGCTAACACACACTTAATCATGCAAACACGTAAGTACCTCATATTAAGGAGAGAAGTAATTCTATTGAATCATGCTGAGAAATCATATTTATTGGGTCTGGGATGAAATTGCCAAGTCAGTGGTTTTCTGAATTACAAAGTACAGTTAAGTAGTAATGGGGGGGGAGGGCGGCAGACATTAAATTTCAGTGTTTGACATTAAAATAGGCAACAAAAACCAAGGCTATTGTTGGACTGTTTCAGAAACCGAGGGTCACTATTGAAGTATTGTGACTATTTTTTCCTTGTTTCCTCCCAGCTGCTTTGACATTATTAATGAATTTACAGGAACTGCAGCAGTGCAGCGTGTTGCTAAGCACTGTTCTTTTCATAAACTTTGCATTTTGGTGTAGTGCAGCCCTCAAAGGGGCTGATTCTTTGAAATCAAATGTTAGCCATGCTACTTGTAAAATAGGAGGGGGAAGAATGTTTTGCTGAGAAGGAAGGACAAGTGGCATGGGGCTCTCTGAAAATGCAGCTGATAGGGCTTGTGGAAAAATCAAAAGATTTTTAATAATAAAGTTGCTCAGGGAAATATTCTCTACGAGATGAAAAGCTGCTTGGAAAATGCAGGAAAAGTGTACAGGGGTGAGAAAGCAATGAGGAGAAGAGTTTCTACCTGTTATAGAAGCTCAGCATGGAGCAGCAAGTCACTTTATAGAAGGTAATTCAAGGGGAAATGCACCTGTGTAGCTTTTTCTTGCTCCGCATTTCTCACAGGAAAGAAAGATCTTTCCCATCTTGCTCCTCTGAGGTGCTGGTGGGTTTGGGATGACTTATGCATCTAATGTCTGCACATGCGAATAATTCATACTTCTGCTCAACTGGTCACTGTTTATACACAGGAAATTAAGATAGTTAATTTATTTTCTGTTACTTTGTCTCTCTTAGCATTTGACTAACTCTGAGTAGCTGGTTTGCAGGTGATCCTCAGCCTAGAGCAGCAGTGAACACATAAATCAACCAAATCTTTGAAGGAAGAGTAAAGGGAATAGGTTTCAGAAAAGGTGGGTTAGTAGGATGCTGCCAGACTGAACCAAAGCCTATTGAAACAGAAATGAATTAAATCAGATTTGTAATTAGGAGGCTAGAACCTCATCTCATATAAATTGGTAGAGTTTTCTTTGTAATAACTGAGCACCTGGTATGCAGAGTTATAGTTTCAAGAAAAATCTCAGGCCTCCAAAATATAGATTAATTATTATATGATAAAGTTCATGGTTTGCTCCCAAGTGTAACAATATCCTCAAGAATAGATACAGACAGCAGTGAGGTTGTGCTCACAAGTCAGTGTAAATCCAAAACAGCTCCATTGATTTCAGCATCACTCCTGTGCCTTGGAGCGATGTGAGTGAGGAGAGATTTTAGCCAATACCTGAGCAAATAAGCAGAGAGGTCATAGCACTCATCTCCTACCTACAGAAAATGCTATAAAGTTCAAAAGTAGTAAGAAATTTATGTCAAAGGCATAATTTTACTGAAACAGGAATCAGGACATTCCAGGTATACAGGTATAGTTAGTACCTGAGAAGACTGATAAATCACCAACCTCAAAACCCAAATATACTGTCCAAACAAAATAAACAGTGTTATATTTCTTACTATGTGCTGCAAGATAAGGAGCTCTTAAAATGGTATTTTTATGACGGTCCATAAGGTAAAGAAGGGGGAAAAGTAATAAAGACACAATTAAATTAAAAGTCCAGAATTACAGAATTCCTCATCAAATCTTCTTCAGAGTCTAATGAATCATTCAGTTCCTTTTCATTCACCTTTTCTAGTTCTCTCCTCCGGGCATTTAAAATTGCTTTGCATCGTTGTAGTCATAAAAAAGAAATTTATGCCCCTCAGAAAGGATACGCAGTTTTGCAGGAAGTAATATAGACATGTCCAATTTAAGATCAGCATAGTCCACCTTCAAAGAAATAAGTCTTTTCCAGGAAGCCTGAGTGGCTTTAGCAATAGCTGGGTAAGTAGATGTATGCCTAGATAGAGCCTCTTTCCCATGTGCCAAGTTTAAAATTCATCTTCTCAGCTCACATTAGAGGGAATACCTGACTGGGATGCGGGAAAGAATTCTTGAGGTGCTTTTCTCCTTTGCTAGGAGGGCAGGGGAGTGCCAGAATTGAAACTGGAGGTGAGCATCACAGTTAGCCTCTACTAAAACCTCCACTCATCCTGGTATCTGGAGATGACTCCTCCAGAAAGGCTCATAATCCCCAAGGTGGTGCCACTGCAGCCATTTCCTGGGTTGAAAAGTCTAGCAGCCTTGCATTGCCTGTTGAAAGAGAGCCAAAATTCCCAAGTCAGTTCACAGGATACAAATGCCTCAGTTCTTCCCACCTTGCTTTACCTGGGACATGTATTTTGGGAACATGATCCCCCTAAGTGTCATCTGGAGTTAAGGCACACAGAGAGGCAGGCACCTGCAGAAACTGAACAAGCCGACTGAGGTCTTTGTCACTCCTAAGAAGTGCCTGTAATTTTCCACTGGCTACCAACAGCATCTAAGATGAATTTAGATGGGTGAATTTGTTGGCCTCAAGTGCCAACATATATTTTAGAGATATTTTTACTTAGTACAAAGGTAGCTGTTCCTTTCATGTCAAAGGTTTTTCTCCCAAACTCTCAGAGTTCTATGGATATAGAAAAACAAGGACGGTGAAGTGAAAGCCACAAGCTACAAATGCCTCAGTTTTCAGATGACCAACCTGAGATATGCCTCAATTGGTGGCATATCGCTGGTCGTAGGTGTGCCAGTAACTGGGTTAAGAGTATAACTTCAGGTCCAAATTCTGTGCTCTAATGGGGAACCACTGGTGCTTCTTCCAGTGGGTTATTGGAGCCCATGTCTAGTGGGTGAAGGCAGTGAACCACCTTTGCAGATCCTAACTAGGGCTTAGTTTCCATCAGTGTCACTTTGGAAGACGATGCAGAGTTGTTTGTGTGTGTGTGTTTGCTGATACTGATTTTTGTCTTGTGCTTACCTCACCCACCTGCTGTTTCATGGCAGTTCCTCTAAGTTAACTTTGGTGTGTCTTCTGGGAGAGGAATGACTGCATAGTTTCACACCCTGCAGAAACAAGATATCCCTAACCCTGGCATATACAGTATAGAACTGCCTTGATGTGCACAGACCAGTATGCACAAGTTGGACATGATATTTTGCTTAACTGCTTCTGATCTCTTAATATCCCAGACTTGATTTGATCACTAGCCAGCCTGTAAATAATG
The DNA here is from genome assembly GCF_000696875.1 of Nestor notabilis. Lineage (NCBI taxonomy): Eukaryota > Metazoa > Chordata > Aves > Psittaciformes > Psittacidae > Nestor > Nestor notabilis. The sequence goes on along the minus strand of NW_009917690.1, from coordinate 138,434 downwards.
CAGAAAATGGCGCAGAATCCTAAAGCCTGTTGCAACTAGGATTTGTTTGACTCTTTGGCAGAATTATACTGTAATTAAGATCTGACCAAGCTTATGTATCTCCTGCTCAGGAGTACTGTGGCCTGTTCCCTCTGACTTGTCATTGACACTGAGCACAGTGAAGGCTCCATCAGTTTCACATTAACACTAACCAGCATTCTGGGATGAAAATACACCCAGCCACATACACATGAACAAAATTCTCACATCCATATGAATGCCTCAAAAAGTCCAATGAATGCTATTCTAATGAAAGATTTATTTGGTTTTCAGGAAAGGGAGAAAGCAGATTTTCAACAACATGAAATAATAATTACTCTTTATTCAAAAGTGTATTTCATCTTTAACATTTATTTTCACTTGAACAGATTGCTAATGACTGCTCATTTCTTCATAAAAAATGACTCCACTGCGTCTTACAGAATCTGTATTTAAAAAGGCATTGATAAATTGAAGGGAGTTCAAGGAAGAGAATCAAAAATGATTAAAGTGCTGCAAGTATTGACTTATGACTGGAGATTAAAATAATTGAATGTGTGTGGGCTTGCTAAACAGTTCTTACAACCTGGTTCTTAAAAAAGTAGGTGTTTGATTCTTGTTAATTCAAGTTTTACAATTGAGAAAATTCTCAGGGAGAATGATCTGATTGTGAAATGGATACACTTTTCAATTTAAAGACTCAAAATGTGTTTCTCCCATAACTACCTATCTTACAAAATTCCTTACTTCTTAAATATTCTCATTGCTATCAATGAAATATTGTCAGGGTAAAGAACTATATAACCTTAGTAAGAATGACAGAAGTTAATCTATTAAAAGTAAGCTTTGGAGAAATCTGTTAGTTGAATGCTGCTCTGAATTCCTCATCATATGTGTGTGACAGTGGAGATTGAGCTCATCAGATTAAGGCAGAATGTAGAACTGAAGAACAGTTCAAGTTTGGTTCTGAATCTGGGCCTGGTGTCACGATGTGACTCACCTTTGTTGGGAAAAAAGAAAAGGAAATCATATTATGCTGCTGTAGGACTCAGAGAGTCAAGTAGTCAAAAGCAAATGAGCTGCAGATGCAATCTTCAGTTTATTGTTTCCTTATTTTGCGACTATACTTCCCTGTCATGAAGCCACCATTATGTAAGGAGCAAGAAGAAATCTCAGAAAAGGGATTTGTAAGTTTCAGTAAGACTAAGAGCCCTGTTTGACTGATGGTAACATTTGTGAAGATGCCTCTTAATGTAATAGCAAAGACACCCAAAATTACCCTGATGGCTCAATTGGTCCTCCATCTCACCACACCCTAGAGAATGTGGAAATTAAATGTGTAGAAAAGATTTGTGAGGGCTATGAAGAGTTTTTTGATGAGGTAGGACATCAGAATCAGTTCATTATGAAGGACTATTAAAATGTTAGCAATTATTGGAAAGAAATGGAGAGATGAAAAGCAAAAAGCATCATGATGCTACTTTTCAGATACATAATTTGGCCACATCCTTATCCAGTTTTGGTTACTGACCCCAGACATGGCATAGAAAGAGAAAGACCCAGACATAGAACTAGAAAGACCCAGAGAAGCTTGACCAAGTGTCCTGGTTTCAGCTGGGATAGACTTCATTTTCTTCCTGGTAGCTGGCACAGTGCTGTGGTTTGGCTTTAGTATGAGGGTGATGAACAACTGTGTTGTGTATCACTGTTGTTTGTTGGGTTTTTTTTATCTCTCTCTTTTTGTTATGCCCTTTTCAGTATTAGTATTATATTGTACTTCAATTATTATACTGTTTTTATCTCAACCCACAGGTTTTACCTTTTTTCCTGTTCTCCTCCCTGGCCCACTGTGAGGGGCTGTGTGGTGCTTAGTTGCCAGCTGGGGTTAAACCACAACACCACGATGTTCAGAAGTGAATGCCAGGCTTTAGACAAGGGCAAGCTAAATAGATAAGTTGTCTTCAATTTTAAAAGAGAGGCAGTCGGGTATAGAAGTTTGTAAGTCATTAATTGCACAGAGCAACTAAACAGGAAAGACTTATCCAGCATGGGCTGCCCCTTGAAATTGTCAGAGAATAGCTTTGAAACAAGCGCAAGGACATTTTCTCACGGTGTGTAATTTAATCGTGGAACTTGGAGCCACAGGGAGTTGTGGAAGGAAAAAGTATAAACGAGTTCAAAACAGGACTAGATAAATTAACTAAGCATCGGCTTGCTGGTTTTTCATAGTAATTACAGTCAATGGTTTTGATGCAACCTCAGGCTGAGGAAGTCCCTTGACTGCTGATTTCTGGATCCTGTGATGAGGCACCAAGGGAAGGATCACGGTAATAGTGCTCTTAAATATCATAAAAGTCTGCCAACGGCCCTGGTTGGACACAGTATTGTGCGTGAAATAGGTCTGACTCCATATGTAAATCTTATGTTTCTGTGAAATAAAGGCCGTGACTCCTTTTCTCTGAATCCCATCCACACACGGTTTATTCTTTATATGAATATCCTGAAGAACCCAGATCCTGCATCACACCTTAGAGAGGGAAATTTGTATCAGCAGTAGTGTGATATATTTATATATATGGGCCTTTGCATATTATGTCTCAGGTGGATTCCTAAGATACAGCTGTGTGGTTTTCCTGCCTACTGTTATATAGCATTCAGTTATATATTGTTACTATAGCATCCAGTGATCCCACTCAAGAATAAAGGCATTGTGAAGACTTAGTAGAAGAGATTCCTTGCCCTGCAAAGAAATTATAAAACCATTCAAGTGCAGTGTTTTGAGGACCCCTTCTTTTTTATGTGGTCCCTTTTCCTCTTCTTTCTTCTTTTCCCCTCCTTTTCCCCTTCTTTTCCCTTCCCATTTTAATCTCATAGGGGAAAAAATTGTATGGTTTTGGTTCTGAAATCCTGATACTTCTCTCAAAGTGGAAATTGTTTCCAAAATAGTTTCATCTGTCTGTTAGAGAATACAAACTAAACAGGCCTTCCAGGTGCTGTAGTGTTATCAGTGAGTGATAAAGCCTTTCTGCAGACAAGTCACTGTGGTTTCCCTCCCTTAATTCTCTTCCCATTGTAATTCAGTTGGTAGGACTTGGCACAGAACATGAGGTGGGGAAGGTGACTTCCCTTATTGTGTTGGACTTTACTAAGTCATGTATTTTCCCATATCCTTTTTTCAAACATCTCTAATTCCTGGTCTGTAAGCGTGTTTGGTTTATGTAACCATCTGAAATACAAATCAAAGGATGGAAGAAAACAGAGATATTGTTCTTTCCCTGTTGTAACACTCTTAATCCACACCTTTCTTTGCTGTTTGTTGTCATCTTTCTCTGTGTACATCCATTTTAGATTGTAAGCACCTCAGGGCAGAGTCTTGTCATTCGAGTTCTCTGTAAAGCATCAGGTTCACCTGTGGTGATGTATAAATAATATTAATAATAAAAAATGCTGAGCCACATCAGTCAAATGGGAAAGGTGCCAACATGGATCCAAGCAAGGACTGTTTTGATTAATAATCCCCATATCTCTTATTTGTGTTCATGGTAACTTTGTGAAAAATAAGATGCACACCTGTATAAACGGAAGTATTTGGATGAGGGTTGGGGTTTTTACATATATATTTATTTATTTGGATTTTAGGACATAATAATCTGTGTTTGGAACAACTTCAGAGCCTAGGGCTGCTTGCTGTGCTAAGCTATTTATCCATCAAGATGGAATCATGGATAAAATAATACAAAGCTAATCCTGTAAACAACTAGAGCATGGGAATGTAGTTTTTCCTAACTGGTGCTATTTTTTGTTGAGGATATCTCTCTGGTATTTTGATGAACTTCAGTCAACAGAAAGTATTTGTCAATAGGATAAGTGTGGGTTTGATGCCCTGCTGGAAAAGGTGCATTTCCTTCAGAGAGACCACAAAGATGCAGCGGCTGCTGCTCTGTATTGTCCTGGTGGACACCACACTCTGTACGTTATGTCACCTCCCTAAGCCAGCTCATGCCTGGTTGGGAGTGCTGGGTTGTCTTGCTCTCAGCACAGTTAATGCTGTCTTTCCATGCCTGCACAAAGATGTGATGGTAATGTATACTAGTGCTAACAGTAAAACAAACCTTCCTCCCCCTCAAAAAAGCAAGAATAAAACCAGAATCTCACATCTGTGTTAAGGCATTTAATTTTGCATCGTGCCACATTGTTGCTTACGTGATTAATACTGCCCATGATCAAGGCTGAGCATGTGTCATACTGAAAGGTGAAATGGGGACTAAAGCTTATTGGGAACTACTAAATCAATTTAAACTATTTTAACTGCCTTAAAACTAATGAGTGGAGCTATTTCTATGTGCAGATGAGAGAAGGGAGTTTGTATCACTGCATATAGCGCTGCTAGAATCCTCATGAAAACAGTTGCCCACTTTTGACAGACATCCATCAGAAATGGTTGCATTGGCAAAGGTATAGGCAAGAGGTTGAAAAATGGCTGGAGGGCTGGAAAGTTTGCTTTACATCTGAAAACTTAAGAAGTCTGATGTCTCTAGCTGTAAAAGAGAAAATTAATCACAGCCTACAAGTGCCTAAATGAGAGAAGCTTTTGTGCTTACAGTAAAAGACTAACAATAAATCAGTCTAACAGGCAGAGCTATAGCTTCGTATGACAGGAAGCTGAAGGTACATGATAAAAAGATGCATTTTGATGAAAGCCATGTCAATTAGCCATTGAATAATCAGGACTGTGTTAAATTTCTCTGTCCTTGAAGTCTTTAAAACAATACTCTGATGCCCAAAATGTTATCTTGTGCATGTGGAAGTTGTGCTACTCACATGAATACCAAAACACATGTTGCATATATATGGGTAGTGCCTTTGTGCTCCGAAGGGTTATTTGAGGTCTTTAAATTAAAGATATGCCAGAACCTTTGCAGGGTCAATATGAACAGTTGTCTGTCTCGTCCTCCCTGCCCCTTGTCTTTTCTGACTGTTTTGTAAGTTGAAGCCCCACCTCACACAATACAAGTTTGATTAGCTGAATCTGGCTTCTTTGATGCTCCCTCTCGTCGCCAGCAGAGCTGCATGTCTCTTGTTATTTATTTTATGCATTAAATGCTTACAGTGTGCTTGGGGCTGTACAAGACATAAATATAAAGGGAGTCTATGCCCTGTAGGACCTACTGCGCGGAAGGCAGGGAGGAGTAATAGCTCGGGTGTATGGTACTGGTTGTTCAGAAATAATGCATGATTGTTTCAGGGCGAGGTTGGTGCTTGAGTCCGGGAGCATGGATCTAGGGAATGGGCTGGGAGGAAGAGGAGATAACCAGGGCTTGAACAACAGCTGAGAAATTGGGGACAGGACGTGGGAAGTTAGGGAGCAGAAATCAGAGGAGGCCATGAAAGAGACAGAGTGGCACAGGGTGATGGGCATGTGTGATGAGAATTAAGGTGTGAATTGCAGCCTGGGGCACAGTTGTACAGACCCTGGAAGTGATGAAGAAGTTACTTAAACTTGAAAGAAGTGTGAGAGGACCACAAATCACTAAATTCACCAGAGAGAAGGCGGCAAAAGCAAGTCTCTGTCCTGCAAGAAGATTACCAATCTTTAGTCTGTTTTGCAGAGGAAGTTGTGCTGAAAGATCTTAAATGGCCTGTGTAGGAATGGCATCAAGAGGACAGTTGCAGGGGGGGTTAGCCATCAAATATTTATGATTTCCTTGATGACCTAGAATCTCTCTTGTCTGACTTTATTCTAAGTCCTTCCTGTCTTCAGGATAGCCATGTTTGTACTATAGTAAAGCTTTTGCCTTCTATTTATGAATTGCACATAATAAACACTGCCATCAATTTATTTGCTTCAGCTGCTGGAAATATTTCATGTCAGTAGTTGTTCTGATTCCCCATATAATCTGAATCAGTAGCACTCTGACTGATTGTTAATTCTTTCATCTGCACTTCAGGATTACATGGGGGCTCTGAGCTCAAATTATGTTTAACAGCTTTTGACATTTGGGATGTAAAAATCCTGAATAGCTGCAAATTGTTTTCTGGCTGATTTGTGTGTCTGTACTTTGGGTGGAGAGGAGGAAATCTGTAATGTCATAAAGTAGCCCAGGTGTGCAGAAAGCCATAGTGACAGGTATAGCAACCTTGCTACAGATTTCACACCCAGAATGAAACAACATTCCAAAGAAAGGGGACTGGAAAACAATTCTGCTACCTAAAGCAATTGCATTATTCATAGGAAAGTAGTTTGTAGTATTTGTAGCTATTCAGAAAATGCAAACTTAATTCTTCTTGACCTAATTCCAACACACTGTTCAAAACCCATTTTGTTTAATATGTTTCTATTATGTGGTTTGAAGGAGAAACTCATTCCTTACATAAAGTGCTCCAGTGCTTCAAGACTCATGTAACTTGTTTAATCATGATAGTTACTTGATAGCATTATCTAGTAATCACTTTATCAAACTCTGATCATCACCCAGGAGCAGCTTTGGGCAGGATTGTAGAGTATGGACTGATGAAGACAGAACTATTTGTTATTATGCACAGAGCTCTGTGGCTTGTGGGCAGTAAATGGCACTGCTTTTCACATTTGAAACTTAAAAGTTATATTCACTTCAGTATAACACTGCATTACATCTTCTGAAAAGGGAAACTCTTGCAGACCATAACTCCTCTTGTTCTCCAGAGTAAACAGCAAAGATACTTTGCACTTATTTCAGTAATGTGGTGGCCTCTATCGTAGCTCTAACTGCAGCTTGAGTGTATTAAAAAACTGATTTTGTTCCTTTTCTCTCCCACCCTTCACGTAACCGTCAGCATTTAAAATCTTATGAGATGTATCTGTTCCTTTCCCAATGTTGCCTCACTGAATTGGCTCTTCAGGAAGCAGGGCTGGGAAAGGTTCCTCTTCTGTCATGACAAAACAGACAAAAATATGGTTTTCCTCCCACTCATTGCCTCTGGTGTGAGACCTCAGAGCAAATGTTGCAGACTACAGCAGTACATTTGCCAGCACCAGTGTTCCAGCTGAGGGGTGCACTTGGTCTTCACCTGCCCTCGTACAGGAAGAATAGTGCAGATATTTAGGTGCAGATATGTGAAATGTGTCCCCACACCCCACGGAAACAGCACATTAGAGCTAACATGGAATGTTAGTTTATACCCAAACTCACTCAGTCACGGAGCTGATGTTCATGTGAAATGAGGTGACATTTTTTGCGTGCAACTGGAAGTCACTGATTCCTAACAGAAAATGTAGTGCTCCTTCCCAATGTGGCAAATGCACGGGTATAGACACAGCAATAGAGTAGGAGCGTGACAGATCTCAAAAGACTCTCCAGAAGATATGCAGATGAATTCACTGAAGTTAGAAGTTTATCTGGAGGTGAACTATGCTGGTGAAGTGCCCTGAGGATGACAAGCAGGGGTTTCATGTAGTTAATATGTTTTATGCTGCCAGACCAGACATACAGGGCCCTCAAAATTTAGGTGCAAATGTCCAGTATAGATGCAGACTGGATGCACTTGGGTAATGCTGAAGGTACTACTCTTCTGTAGTAGAAAGTAGAGTAGCAGAGAACTAGGCTGGATGCTTGTGTGTGGAATGCTTCCATTATCAGTCCTTTGAGGGAAGCATGTGTGTGGTAAATGAATGTTGTAATGTATTGATTACTGAGGGCCTGAAAGGTTTTGAAGGCCTCCAGTCTCAGACTGTCCTTTGGTGCAAGGCTGCCAGCCAACGTTCATGGCCCCGGGAGCTGATCAGGGTGGTGAATGGGCAGGTGAATGCAGAGCTCCTGGAATGGTTCATAAACAGGAGATGTCAGTGCTTCCCCAGGGGCCTGCTGTGAGATGGTCTAAGGTCCATGTGCCATCTGCTGACCTGGGAAGCTCCTTCCTCACAGAGGCTTGGATTTCCGAGCAGCTCACACCCTGCCCTGGTCCTGTTCCCTGTGGGAACCACATTTGCATTGCTCACAGTACAGGGACTTGAGTACGAGGAACCAGTACGTATGAGGGAACTGCCCATCGTCTGCCTGCCTGCTGGGACTTGGTGCCTCGTAGCACTAAAGCTGGCCCTCTTTTTGGAGAGCAGATTTATTTTGATACTCAAAGTATTCTTGCATCCTGAAAATAATTCCACATCAATGGAAGAGAAGCCCGCTGGTGGCAGTAAGGCCCTAATGCAGTGAGTATGGAGGGGTTGAAAGTCATTTCATCTCCAGCATTGCCAGTAATGCATAGTGAGTAATGACACCAAATTCAACAGAAGCAGAGGAGATCATTAAACAACTGTTTAGGCATCTGTGTGACCTTTTGAGGAATTTTCATTTAATGTTGGTAGGTGAAGAAGATGGATTGTGCTCAAGTCCCTGGTATGAACGTTAGACGTTTGTTTTCTCTTCCCTGGCGTGTCGCAGACATACTGTGCAACATTGAGCCAGCCACAGACCCATCCTGTGCATCAGTTTCCCTGTCAGTAAAATGGGACGCATCATCCCCTACCTGTTAACAGAATTCAGTTATTAACAGCTCTGTGATGCTGAGATCATATGGTGACAAATCCCACAAAAATAAAAGGCAAATACAGAAAAGTGCAAGCCAACTCCTCATATTTTACAGCTTCTTAGTTGTGCCTTACTTGTAGATTCTTTCCCATCTTGGAGAATCAAACAACATTGTTGGCTTTTGGGGTTTTTTTGTATATTATAAGCTGCAGTGAATAACATATACTTAACAAAATTACCCATTGCATTTGCTGTGAGCAGCACCCCAGTTCCTTTTCACTTCTGACAAGAACACTATCACCAAGAAAATCACCGACCTCCATTTCCACCTCACTTTTATTTGGCAGAAAACAGTCAGGTTTGCCATTGGCTTCTTCTAGTATTGTTCAGCTCATCTGGTATGAGATCACATTAAAGAAGATTGTTGCAATTTGTCTCATCTTGTGAAAGCACATACTGTCCCTATGCACTCAAGCCATACTTCAAGTATGAGAGACTGAGTGGACCTAAAGAATGCTGAGTAAATATGTTGCTGCAATTAGGGCTTCAGAAAAAGAGTGTATCCAGTATTTTCCATTCCTTTACCATTTGAGTATAAAAGGTATACATGATCTTTCCCCTGTACATGCAAAACTTAGATAAAATAGCCTGGAGAAATTCATCATATTGAGGGGTATTTCTATACTGGTTTACCTGCAGAACAACACAAAACTGCTGCCTGTAAAACCAAAGAGAATCTGGCCCTGTGAATATTAAAAATGTCATTACTAAACTGACCTACCAAAACTCTCATTTTTCTTTGCAGTGTGTGTACAAAGCAGGGATGTCTGAAGCACATTATTCTAGAAAAGGGTGCTGAAAGATAGGAATCTCCTCTCCATGTCATGCAACGGTTTGATTTTGCATTTAAATAACATCTTCCACCTAAGATCTTGCAAGTTTTTAAAGCTATTAATTTAGCCTCACAGCAGCCCTGTGAAGAAGTTACAAATGAACACTAGATAACAGTAGATGTAATAGGAGATAACTTAATAGTAGGTTTATCTTTCCTCTGTGGTCACCAAGACCAACACAAAGCCCTGTTTTATTTTATGGATGAATATTAGTCTGTGATGCTTGCAGGTTTTGGACGGCAGACTAAGAGAGCTTGGGTTTCATTTTCAGAGAAAATGAGCACCTGAAATTGTTCTTCATTTCAACCAGAATATCTTGAGTGCTTGGAAAGAAAATCAAGTGCATGTGATCTCAAATTAGTTTCTCATAAACAGGGACTCTGGTCAATGAACTACTTCAGAAAACATTACCTGATGTATTTTGTCTCATGTTACACAGGTTAGGTCCAGCCACATAGATACAGATAGACCGAAGCTCCTCTGTCTTTGCTTTGAGATGGCCAGTTATGAGACAGTCCAAGTGTGGAAGCAGAATGCAATAAAGCTAATGGCCCGCAGAGGTTTGGTTGAATTTCCAGTCTTCTGCATGAAACATAATAAATAGCACTCTTCCTCTTATATTGCTTAAAGGTGGCTCCAAGCTCTATAGTTTTGACTAGACTTTATATTCAGACTTTCTATTTTAAACGCCATTACTGTAACTACCTGCTGCTACTTGGAAGACAGAAATTAAAGTCAAGCTATTTAAGCTTGTAACGCCATTATCCGACCTATGCTTTAATTGCTGTTCAACGTCAGAATGCTGTCTTCAGAGTGCTAATGTCCGTGTCTTGTTGCTTCAAGACTTTGAGAAGAGCATAGGAAGTACAGCCATTGTGGTGGCTGCATTGAGATTTTGATGCAAGACAGTGTTGCTCTTTACATTCACCCTTGTTGACTTACATTGAAGCCAACACAAGCTTTGTTGGTTGGGTTCAGGATCAAGCCTTTAGTACCGAACAAATGCGTATGTTATTGCACAGTGAAGATGTACTTTAGATTCGTTTCCAAGGTACCAGCAGTCAGGAGGACCAAAAACTATTTCAGAAATGCCAAGAGTAGGTTGGTGATTAATGAGAAATTTGTTTTATTTTGCAGTGTCTCTTATTTAACTGGATGCCTCTGGAGGCAAGCTTTAAACAGCAAGGCACTATCTTAGACTAGTATGGTAGATTTTCATCTCATGTTGACTTCATTAAAGTAAGCTTCTATAAACAGACATCAATTACAACCAGTTTAAAGGGTTTTAAAATGTAATCCAGCAGTGCTGCTTAACTAAATGAATCCTGAGAACTGATCTCCAGTGAATTAATAGAGCAGTGTGTGGAGAGCTCACTATGAATCTGAGTTAATGACTAGAGAAGATCAAATTAATTACAACTGTCTCTGAGGACCTGCAGGGAAGAACTCCCCCAGATCAGCTAAGGTTTGTTTAACTCTTCAGGTACCAAACAGAGATTTTTCTACAAGTCATTTTTAAGTAATTGCTGCTAAGACAATGGAGTGAGGCAGCCTGGTATTTCTCAGGTGGCAGGCGACCACTGTGAGAAGGGATGGTGCTGAATTTTGCTGCAAATTTCAATTCTTAATTAAAAAGCCAAGGCTGAGTAATTTTTTTATTTCTTTTTGCTCTCTGCTTAATTGTGGAATTTATATCAAATACTCATGCTAATATCTCACTAAGATTATAACAGTGTCACTATATGGCATTTTCTCTATATAGTAATATAGAAACCATTGGGATAATAGGCTCCCATTTTGGATAATCATACAAGATTCGACCACTATGGTCCCTCTGAATTTTTGCACACATCATTATTAATATTAATCTCTAGACAATTTTATTTGATGTTACAGGATCAAAGAAGGTGTGATTACTGAATTAATTAATTAGCAAAATAAGATACCACCATTGTTTTAAAGCGTGTCTGTGCTGATGCAGTTATGAGGCCAAGAATGGACACTGGTCTATGTCAGTTGAACTTACCCAGTTCTGAGAAAATAGATATCTGGGTTACCAAAAAATTCCAAGTCATAACTGACAGTAACTGGCCATCTCAGAAGAAATGTATATGGGCATTGGTCTAAACTTCTGTCTTCTCAAGGACAAACTTCTTCATGACCTTTTACTTATCCCCCTGCCTGGTACAGCAAACACTTCATTTGTAGAGCTGTAAAGTCGGCATCCTTTCTGAGGGGCAGACCAACCCGGGGCGTTACCAAAGTCAGCCAGGGCACAGTAATATGGGATATCCCCTGGAATCAAACCCCACGGCAAACTTCTCTTAGGTTTCTCTACAGAGACTCAGCAGAATGTACAGCTGGGAAGAGATATCTTTGTCTCCAGAAATACACACATATTTACACCAGGCAGCATGAAGGTGTGCCTGCAGCCTGAGAACCATATGAGCAGCCTGTAACGGCAACTGGCAGCTGCAGATTTAAATTCATTCTTTGTCCATGCTTTTGAAGTACTCAAAGCTTTAAAGAGGGTACTGCTCACTTTTATATTCAGCGACTAGTCTATTCTTGGTTTACCCCACAAAACTGTAACAGTAAAATCCTGCAATGAATTCAACTTTATAGTACAGTAGGAGGGTAATGGGGGGACTGTCAAGCAGGAGAGCACAGCAAGCTAAACAACAGATAATTGTCATGGGCCTATAGTGAAGAGGAGATATGCACTAAGAAGGGAAGGTGCTAATCAGCTCCTTAACTGTTAGGCAGCATTTTAGTAGAAATAAAAGGAAGCAATACATGCAGTTAAGCAGATAGTATATCTGCACGTTCAGGAACACACAAGTCGCCCAGTCCCGTCTGCCTCATCCCATAACTGGAGGAGTTTAGAGGAAAGGAATTGATGTGCTAGGTTTTAGTCCTTTGCAGAGCACCTTATAAGCATGGAGAATTAGGGGTAAACATGATAGTTACTCTAAAACCAACGGAAAAACCTCTTTCCTATGAAGTGAATTCAGTGATTCAGCAAGGAGAACTGTAGAACAGCCTCAATGCCCTGATTTCCACAAACTGATATTCAAGTTCTTCTGCAAAAACTATGTAGCAAACAGAAAATCCCCAACATTAGATTTTGAAGAGACTTGCTTTTCTACTCTTAAGTGTTGCTTGTACTGCATTTTGTCATTGGGTGCACATGATATATGGTTTCTTATCCAAGAAATATACTTCACAGTCCATTTTGGTTTATAATTTCAGGTGTTTAGAACTAAGACATTTGTTTGTCCGAAGTATTCTTACTTTTCACCCAGCAGACTCTGGAGTCAAGCTGGCGTATTTCTTGCAGAAAGGCATCGCATCGCTGGATTCAAAACAATGGGAAAAATCTACTGTTTTCCACAAATCTTTTTTGCAGTGGCCTTCATTACTTACAGGGTGCTTTATTCCTTGTTTGTGCATGCCTAGAATTCAGGTTCTTATGTCTGCCTCGAAGAACCTCTTAGTGAAATCAAACGACCTCACTCACTGTTTGCTTGGGTTTGCTTCAGATGAATTGAAGTCAAGCTTTTTCAGTGTGCCACAGTGTGTACTTTCTCTAACAGTTCTAGCAGCTCTTCACCTCTTCTATTTTTCAAGAACTTCTTCAGAACTTTGTTTTTTCTTTGGTCACTGGAACTTAATGCAGTGCTAAGTACCTTTCTCGTCAGTGTCTTTGACACAGCAGTAATGTTATTCTTGTCCTCTTGCATATGATATTTCTTATGGCTCCTTGCAGCTATGTGCTGGGAGCTCTGTAATGCATTAAAACAAGCAGCTTTAGCTTGCAAGAGGCAGTTCTCATTTGGAGATACGTCCTCTTACCTTGTCTATTGGTAAGTCTTTGTACATTTTGTACTGTGTTAAAATGGATTTGGACCCAGCTTACCAGCTGTGTCAGGTTACTTTTTAGGTCTGCTCAGTTCCTCCCAGTACTTGCCATTTTGCTTCAGTGGTTTATATATTCACTTGTGGGATTAAAATATTAAATGTTATAAGAGAAAATGTAAACCCCTTTGGGCATTGCAGCAGTCATATTCTTCTGTATCTACTTTTGATCCATGCAGAGACTGTTAAAAGTGCCCCTTTCAGAGATGTATGCCCAAGTGGCAAACTGTCAGTTAGCTAGTTCTTAATCCATTTGACATGTGCTATATTGTTATGGTATACCCCTGATTTTCTAAAAAGGAAGTCTGAGAAGTTCATGTCATCACAATTTCTTTGTCCAGAAAACTTGTAGCTCTCTTGAAGACTGTAATCAGGCTTGTCCAACTAAGCCTATTGTTCATAAAGCCACATTGATTGGCACTATTTATATTCCCATTTCTTAATGAAGAGAATCCAATACCACCTGTTTCATTATCTTTCTTGAGACTGAAGTCAGGTTCACATCTCTCTTATTTACAGAACAGTTCTGTTTTTTCTGCTTAATTTTAACCATTTTAACTACCTTTGATGGGCCTGGTACATTACTGGACTTTTTCTTACTCCTAATAAAAATAATGTTATTGTGGCTCTTAGGCCTGTTGTAATTTTTCCTGGATATTCTCATTTATCACACTAAGTCTTTACAAAACAAGTTGACTTTAGACCAATTGTATTCTTTTATTTTTTCCCATTTGATATATGTTTGAGGTTTTTTCTTATTCCTCTCTTTGATTTTGTGTTAAATGGGGGCAGGATTTTAGTCAAAACTATCTTTTTCTCTTAATAATGTCTGTTTGCTATCAAATGGTAATTTTTCATTATATTTTTCCTATGCACCTTATTTATCCTATAACTCCTCACTTCTTCCATCCATTCCCTCCCTCCCTTCATATATTAAATGCAAATACATCTGACAGAAGCATCCTGCCATGACTTGTTGGTTTAGAATAGACTCCTACCAGGGTTTTTATAATGAGCAGATGTCCACAGTAATTGAAGGTATAAGGGAATTGTAACTGAAGTTAAGCATTTTCTGAAGCATTTTGCTATTTATGTCACATCATTTGATGTAATTCAGCACTTGCTGATGCTTGATTGTGATTCAGGCTCCAGTATCACTTCACTGTGGATTTAATTATGTGTTTCTCTAATGACATCTCAACTATGATGAAGACTAGTTATATATGAAGTTTCCACCATTGCCCAAGTGCAAGTGTATTCTCTGTTGCTTATCTTTTGCTCATCATTTTTAGCTCTTTGTGTTACACTGCATTGTTTTGTAAAGCATTTTACAACCTTTGCACTGCACCAAACAAAGAGCAGGATCAAGGTTCTATAAACTTAAAGGAAGAGGCATCCTAACTGTTTTGAAACCATAGCAACTTTAGCAGCTCCAGAAAAAGCCGAGTCCACAAAAGTGTACAGTACCATTCATACAGTAGTTACAGAAACTGGTTGACCTTTGTGGAGGAGCAAAGAAGGATGGACATGGGGTGAGGTATGGACAACCTCATTTGTAGCTTCACAAAGCAGGAGAGTATTTAAGAGTTTCCTGAGTGAAAGCAGGAAACTTAGTGCACAACAATCACTAGGTAGCTGATCCAGAACCAGGGTAGGTGACTAGAAGGTGAGAAACCAGAACTAGGAGAGGAGAAGGGCTAAAAAGAAAAGATTTCTAGATGGCAAGAGTTGAATAGAAGATATTGGAGAAAAACAAGTTTAATGTTAGAGTCAAGCACAAGGAGATATTTGAAAATAAGGAGAGACATGAACTTGGTGTGGAAGTAGAGAGGTGAAGTGAGATGATTCATGAGGGCGGAGAGCAACAGCAGCTGATTTTGGAGCATCCTTCTGAACTGCAGGGAAAAGAAACAGGATGAAGCAGTCCAGCAAATAGTTATGACTAGTCAGAAAAACAGAGACAAGGAAGGTGCTTCTGCCTGCTGAGGATGAAAGCAAATTATGAAGGTCAGACATAAACAAAATCTTCTTTAAGGGCAGAGAACAATTAGAGATTACATTGGAGGCCTGAGGAGAAGGGATCGTGGTGATGTTGTCAATCTTGACAGAAAAAGAGAAGAACTGGGGAAGAGAATAAAGTCATTTTTGCAATGTAAATTCCTCATGGCAGGAATATGTCCTTTTTATTTCTCTGCAAACATCATGCCTGTTTGTGACCCCAAATCAATCATATGTTCTGCAGATAGTAAGCCTGTGAGAGCAAACAGGGTCCCAAAAGAGGGAAGATGGTGCAGGTTGAATGGAATGTGGCGGGGCAGGAGAGAAGTCTCTTCAGGAATCATGAACTTAGAGGCTATAGCTGAAGGTGTAACCGTGAATGCAACCAACCCAAAAGGGCTGGGTAAAAACCATGAAAAATTGTTAGAAGCGAGAAAGAAAAACAATAAGAGCATATGGAAAGCAGCAAGTAATTAAGCTGATAACTTTGTGCCACAATGCAAGAATGCAGTCTTCTTAATGTGTAATTAACATAGGTCCCCAGCCACCACGCTGACTTGTGCCCTGGGAAGGAGGCTGGAAACAGAATGTGATGCAAAGCCAAGGAATACTGTGTGGAAAAAGAGAAAATTATCAGCTGTCAAGCTGGTGAAGTAGATCAAGATCCCTGAGCTTTGGCTTTAATACCAGCCTGAGCCGTGATACAGCAGCGATCAGGCATCCAGTGTCTGTTACCACACAAAAATATGATTAATGTAGCAAGGGCTTCCGCAAGTCGCTACTTCATTACGAGGTTGGGTTGTAAACCAAAGAACAAATAGTTTCAGGCTTTGAAGGGTCAGTTCCAACGCGCCATGCAAACCAACATGCCATCTTCCACCTGCCAAGCACCTAATGTGTCTCTGCACCGGGCAGGTGATGTATCATTTGTGCTAGTCTGTACAGACAGGTTGGAGGGAATTCGCCTGCTCGAAGAGCTTGGATCGTTTGTGTTGTGTTCAGCTGATGCCATAAATATTTTCCTGTATCCAGGGAATGATTTCATGGCCACAAAATTATATGGCAAGCACTGGTGCTTAATATTCTGCCAGCAAAAGGGATGCTGCAGGTGCTGCTCCATAGGTGACTGAATTATCACAGCTGCAAGATCACTGTGCTCTTTCCTTATTTTTGCTGGAGCAGCCTCTTGCAGCATTCCTGTTGATACGATATCCATGTTCTTAGCAAGGACAATACTGCACTGGGAAGTATTCACATTAGGAATAACTTTCCCAGGGAATAGTTTTCAGTAATAACAGAAGAAAGGGATTCAGGTATTTACTTACTGTGTGTTACTGGGCTTTTCTTGGAATACAGCTATTCTCCAAATACTAGAAATGTATTTTTGTTACTTTTAAGCTGAAAAAGGACAACTAGACCGATCACTCCTTAAAAATGAAGTTCTTCTATAACTGAAAAGGGAGTCATAAAGCCCTCTAATGGTTACACAGCTGACCGACTCAGTGTACTCTAACAACTGTGCCTACATATGATCTCTATAATTCCTATTACGTGAATGGCCAGAGCCATAGGGTAAATTCTGTGAGGAAAGAGAAAAAAAGTAAATCTGGGACAGCTTCCTGGATGTACCCTTTATATCATCAACCAAGAGCTGATGAGGCAGAGAACAGACCTACCATAGTTCTTCTGTTAAGTGCACACCGCAGTGTTAGGTATGTAGCACACTAAAGCATTTTCAGTCACATGCAATAAGACAGCAACTTCCGTAAGTTCAGCCTGGCAGACTGCTGTGGCAGTAAAGCACCATTCCAGCTGAAAAGTGAGTTGTTTTGTGAGTCTAAGGATACAGAAATTGCCATACTGCATTGGACCAGGAATCCATCTACCTTAATGTCCAGTCTCCAGCATTGACCTCTTTCAGAAAATGATACCTGATAGTAATCTCACTGATAAATTTTTCATGTAAGAATTGACTGCAGGATAAGGCCCTAAACACAGGATGTACAAATAGATGGAGCTGTGCAGGTGGATGTAGCAGAGTGGGGCTGCTCAGGGGTGTCTCATCGTCATGAATGGACAGGTTTTACTTGGAGATGTATCTTTATTAGTGATTTATTAGCATTTCTGACATAGATCTACAACCTGAAGCATGCAGCAAAGGAGGAACAGTGCAGGGGAAGAAACAGAGATAGGTTTCAGAGCAGATCTAGCTGCTCAGATGAGGATACATAGAAGAGACCGAGAAGAAAAAAAAATCACTGAGATTAGTAAGTGCTGTAAATAGGGAGAAGAGGAGGGAGGGGAAAAATGAACAGCTGATATATACAAGTCTGTTGCTTCCATGTGCAGACAGCAATATCAGATCCTGCAGGTAGGCCCTAGGTTGGTGTTTGAATAGAAGCATCAGCTGCTTTGCAGAAATTTGCAACATCTGTCTAAGCTGTTCCGTAGACTGTAACCCTCTCCCCAGCACCAACTGCCACAGGAGAGGACAGTCCTTTTCATTAAGTGTAGATATGTCAGCTTTCCATTTAATCTCTCCCAGCGGCTGCTCCGAGAAGAACAAAATATTAAAAAGCAATAGGAAACAATTGTTTTATGAAGGTTTGATGCCTGCCTTTCTATCTAGAGCAGCAGGAGCAGGGTAAATGAGTTTATGGTTTGGAGAGCATGAGATATGCAATACAGTGAATAGCATAACATGACAAGGCCAGAAGGCTCATCAACATCAAGTATCCTGTAGCCTCCCAGAATAATTATTAGCATGGTCCTGTTCTCCCACTTTGTCCTGAATATAGAGGAACTATTGATACTTCTTTTTTTTAATTATGGAAACATTTTATTCCACTGTCTCTTGCCGAGGCCTATCCATTATTGTTCCGATAGTTATCTTCCTGGATATGGGTATCATTCTGATCAACAGGTACATGCTGCATAGAAATCTGTGTGCCAACAATACCCGGTTGGAGAACACTCTTAATTAAAAGTTTTATATTGAATTAGTTCAGTTCTGTAAAGAACAGACTGAACCTAAACTTGAATAATAAAAGTTGTATAGACCTCTCTATTTAAACTTGCCATGGTTTTTCTATGTTTTATCAAGTGCTTTTCTTCTGTCTCTTGCTGAATATGCTAAGAAGTTTACATTTACATAATTGTGAAAGTGATAATAACAGTTCTTTAGAGTGCACTCATAGCACGCCATTGTTCCAGGGTGGTGTTTTTCTTCCTTGCCCTATCACTGCTACCAGAACTGTGTAACTGGGCAGTGCACCAGAGGATAAAATTCAATATAGGTAAATATAATAAGATATAAAGCTCTGAACTACATACAGAGGATAAAACATTCTCGATTAAATGTAACGTGAAAATGTTTAGAAATCACTCCACGTAGCTTAAAGAATATGTACTTAATGCACAGTGCACACAAGAACACAGGAATGAGAGAACTGCCATTAACAAAAGGAGTAGGAATTTATGTATAACGTGTTGAGAATGAAGTTTGACTTCAGTAGAAACAAAGGCCACATTATGTTGTAATTGGTGTCTTTAAGCATCCATCCAGAATGTTACTTTAACATGCATTTAAATTTAGAAAGAGTCTGTTTAAACTCAGTGGAGTTGTGTTTGGGGTTTATGTTCTTCTATCCAGGATATGTGCTTAATAACTTTACCAATAATTAGATACAAAGTTACCTAATTTGTTCTTGGCTATGTGGATCAGATTTCTGGTGTCCGGAGCAAGGGTATCTCAATAATGGAGGCACTAGTTACGGGACTGGAATCAAGGACAGTCTTGTCTTTTTGGTTTGCTCCCAACATAATAAGCTTCCATTTGGAGTTGAGAGAGAAATACCCTCACCTGAACATGACTTTATGGAATTGTCTATATACATTTAGCTGATTTTCTAGCTGTCTTTAAAGGGTCTCTATCAGTGGCTATTTCAGGTTGGGCTTGTTTGGGATTTTAGAAGAAAGGCATAGAAAGGCAGGCACTCAGCCTGTAACTTCTGAAAGCTCATTTAAATGCTCTACATGCCTGTCTCTTGCAGAAGGTCACTGCACAGGGAAAAGTAAGTTTGCATCATTTTTGTTGAAATAGAAGCATGTAATCTTCATTTTGTTAGTATGAGAGGGGATGCTCATTAGCAGGGATACTGGGGCCACCTTCTTTGAGCTTGCCTTGACCACAGCATGAATGCTGCCTTCTGAAATACGGCATCAACAGACTCTCTGTGTGACTATGTTAATCCACTTTGTGTAATGGTCTGAGTAAACTGAGGTAATTCTTCCTCTCAAAGGTACACACAAATCTTACTCTTTAGCCAATGTGTGTATGTGAGAGAAGTATTCTCTCCTAATATCCCAGCAAGTGTCATCTCACTGCAGAAACCTTCAAAGCTGAATGCTTTCCCTCTCATTTCTGTGTTTCTTAAGCTAGTAAGAGGGAGAAGCAAGATGTTTCCCTAGCTCTGTTTAATAGGTGAGCACTGCACTTTAAATTGCTGCTGCCCTCGCTGGTGCTGTGCCCCCCTAGGAGGGACAGGTGGGACTAGGAATGACTGATGGATATTGGGATTTCGGTACTCTGCTAGGTGACTTCATGGCGGGGTGCAGGCCCAGAAACTATTCTGCTTGCTGAGATTAAACGGAGAGAGCATCGTGATGTGCCTGGTCCTACCAAGAGGAGTTTACTGCATGGGGAGCTCAAACAGGGAAAGA
>NW_009917690.1:78309-118350 GCF_000696875.1 Nestor notabilis | reverse complement strand
AGGACATTGTAGCTGCAATGGCAATGCGCTGGCTGGCAGGCTTCAGGAATGTTGAATGAATTAAGTATCTATACTACCCAGTATAAAAACTTGTAAGTCAAATATGGGTAGCTGTTTATTTCTAACAAGAAATAGGGGCAAGATCTAGGTGCAAGGGCAAGCAATTTTATTTCCAATGACTGTGCATTAAAAGTGGTATTTGGTGAATTCTGAAAAGGAATTTTGGAAATGAAAAAAACCCCTTAAAGCCCCAGTTAGCACATCAGATCAACCTGAAACTATTTTTTGGAGGGACTGGCTGTACCACTTTGTAGGAGAAACTGTTCTGCCAGTGCATAAGCGAGATGCTTGACTTGCAAACATTTTTTCCTACGAATGTGCTACAGGAAATTTTTACTGACAGGTTATTATGACTACTTTAATGCACACATGACCCACTGTCTGGAGGACAGTTAAAACTAGAAACTGTTCATAAATTTACTGACACTGTTGGCAGCATTGTTACAGCAGTAAACATTTAATTTGATCCTCATTTCTTAAAACAGTGGTATTGCTATGCCTGCAGAAATGCAAAGCTTCCTGTTGGAGAAATCTAATTCAGGTCTCTGCATATTAGTCCTTCAGCCTTGCTTATGTGCATGTGTGACAAATGAAAGTAGTCATATTAAATCTCCATTTAATGCTAAAATGAAAGCGACAAATTCATACAATTCACAGCTGTCTATATTAAAGTTCTTATAAAGCCTTACACCCCAATTCTAAGAAATCATTTCTGTCCACGATCTTTCTCTAAATGATTTTTTTATGTAGTTGTCTGCCACAGCTACTCATGATACACGCGAGGCATAAAGACTAATCTTGTAACAAGGGAAGCTTATAAGTTCTTACACTTCTTATTCAGGCAAATTTCCCTCAGTGAATAGGAATTATGCTCAAGTGATAATTGCATCATCTGGCTCATGGTTTCAGTATTTAGAGATCTTTTCAATTCAGTGCCATAGAATGATGTTAAATGCGATGAAGCGGTATCTATAGTCCCCTGCCCTATTGAGCACTTCCCCACATCCTGCAGCTGCAAGAAAGAGCTGCTTTTTTCTCTCACACATAGGTAGAAGTTGCTTTCAGACAGGGGAATGTGAAGAGCAGCGATAAGTTGAAGCGGGAAGAGTCCCTGTTTGCCTTTTTGACCTTTTAATTTCTGCATAGCTTTTTGCTGTGAGGCTGGGGGAGGAGCTTCCAGTTTGCCAGCCCTTGGTTGTGTACATGGAGCTTTCACCAAAGCCAAGCTTAGAGTGGGGCTGTCAGACACCTCCTTTCCAGGGCCCATATTGCTATCAAAGCTCATTTTGTTGGGTTTGCATACTTCTGGCCTCTTTCTACACCAAACAATAGCCCTGTATTGCTGGCTGCTCACAGCACAAGTTTGTTTCTTTCTAGAGCCTGCTGTGCTGTCTCGCAAAGTCCGTGCTTGTTGGTTCCTTGTTTTTATTAGAAAAATCTGGTTCTGGATTCATTTGCAGAATTCATGATGTAGAATTTTAGGACTGTCTTGAGGACTCCTAAGCACAATCACGGAAGGAAGTGCAAGGTTTTGAAAGACAAATCAGCATGATTAGAACATGTATGTCTTCTTATGTTGTTTTGCCATAAACCTGGGGTTCACCATGGGATAATAGACAGAAGACATAAAGATAGTATCAGGCCCAAGTAATGACTGTAAAAAGAGAGCTGTAAAAATGCTGGGCTGACAGGTTTATGTAAATTTCATGAACAAAATGTAAACCTTAAAGAACTGAATAGAGTCAGGAGAGAATAGAAATGTCAGTGCAGGTTCCAAACCTCAGAATATTCTGAAAGCAGAAACCCACATCAGATGTGAGTTAGGAAGAGGGGGTCGGGGATGAGACGGGATGCCATATGCAGACGGGGTGAAAAGGTACTTCACAAAAAACCAGGCTCAGCATATGACTGATGACAGGGAAAAGAGACAGTATTTTGTGTTAGGTAGATCTGCAGAATGTGTAGTGCTGGCGCACAGCTACGTGCAAGAATAAAGTCAGTCGTAGACGTGTTCATGTTGCAACAACAAGACTGTTAGCAACTCATCATAATACTGCAGAAAGCAGCAAAAGGGAGAAAGTGGCATTGAGAGGGCAAAGTTCTGTGAGGAAAACCCTGCTTAGAAATGGGTTTAAGTCACATGAACATGAGTGTTAAAAATCACGTGGAAGAACCAGGCAGGTAGGGTCAGCCTGCAGGAGAAATGTCAATGGTGTCTGATTAATGCAGTGATGAGAACAAAGTGCTACTAGTATCCTCTTCAAGGATAGAGCAGCTTACTACAGTTTTCTCCTTCTGTATTAATTATACAATCAAAAGGCCAAAAAGCATGTGAGAGTCCTCCGGCAGATGAGACAAAAATTTAGCTCATTGTCTCCCTGTAAAACTGATGCTCAAAATAACATGGAAAATAACATTGAAATTTTCCAAAAATTCATCTCAGTGGGCAGCCTTCAAACTGCTATTGCCAAAATTGAGAGGAATTCAACTGCTTTTCGCTCATATGGTTCAGTTTCATGCAATGAGTTGTAAAGAGGCTGTCTGATGGTGGCCTACAGTAAATCCATACAGGGAACCCTGAGGAGTCACAGAATGAAAGGAGAAAGAGGTGGAAAAACTATAAGTAAAAAGGAAATGGAAAGGTAATTTTTTTGAGGAAGAAGGGAGCAAAGGTTCAGAGCAAGAAAAAGCAAAGTGTATTTTGGGTGAGCTGGCTGACTTTCAGCGGAGGCACACGCACCATCTGCTGTCCTTCATGGAAAATTTAGCATTTATTATTGGGATCCACACAATTAACTGATGTTCCTCAGCTAGCTTGAGGGGAGCAGTGCTGAATGGCACTTACAGAGCTAGAACTTTGGGGTTCACCACACCTGAAGTAGAGCTTCACAATCTGCATCACTGCCAGACTACTGAAGAAAGCAGCTGCCTGTATATCCACAGGAGCTTCTCCATGCTCTCTGCTCCCACCTGAGCGACAGAGGACTCGCTGCCTCCTCGGCTGATTTCTGTGCTAGGTGTGACCAAAACACCAAGCTGTGTAATTCCTAAGAGCTGTGAGTAGCAGAAAAGGCTGTAGCTTGTCAGGAGGAAGTATGGCAGTTCAGCAACAGCCTGCTACAAATTAGTATTCATCCAAGGAAGTAAAATGTGTTTATGGTGGCAGTTCTCAGCACAGTATCATGGTTCTGATGTACTGTTTAGCTAAATGTCATCTATTAATATTTCAGAGAACAAGGCCCCATGCAAAACCCAGCTGGGATCTCAGAATCAGTCACTTTACATAACAAAAAGAGCTTCTCCTAGACAGCTCCCAACTCTGTTTTCCAGTTACTTTTATCCATGCACTTGGCCTGATACCACAGTGCTGCTTCCCAGGTCAGTGATGTAGAGTCAGTCCAGGTTTTAAACTGATGCACTGCAGCACACATGCAGAAGGATGTCCACACATGGCTAGAAAAGCAGTGTACAGACAAGCACAGTGCTATAAGCAAAACTAGTTTAACAACAAGCCCTCTATTTAAATTGTTGCTATCCTCATCTGATCTCAAAGTTGAAATTTCAGATTGTGTGCCCACTGGAAATTTGGAGTAAAGAACAGCATCCTGAAGGAAAACTTAGTTTTGCAATAAGAATGTTTTTATCTTTGTTTCCCTTCACTTTGCTTCTTTTCTCCAGTTGAAATTTCCTCTAATTTTATCTTCATTAAGGGTTAGTCAAAACGGAATTGTTTTGGGTAACATTTTAGAAGCACATGATATTTTTAATGCCCTGAAAATACAGGTCCAAAATATCAGTAGTTCTGAACTCCACCACTGCTGTCAAATATCACAGGAGAGCCTGGTGCTCTCAAGATTTGGATTAATTAATTACTGTCAACTGGTGGACCTCTTGTCTCTAAGTAATTCTGTGATCCACTACTCTGTGAGCTGAATTCTGTCCATTTTAAATGGGTATTATCTTCCATCTGTGGTAGGAAGCAGAGGCTGGCTTGTTTTCCTGCAGCAGCCAGGCCTTGCAGTAGCTGTTGCAAGGTAAAGGTGCAGAGTTCATGAAGTATTTTGAAATCAGAACCTTTTATTCTTGTTTTGACTGGTCATTTATTTTTATCTTCTCTTCAAACTGATTTGTCTTCACAAAACAGTTTGAATTTCCAGTCTGAGATGCCATTCATGCAGATAGTTTCACTGAAGTCACCACGTTTGCTTGGGCAGGGAAATAAGGCTGGTGTGAAATGTTATTCCATACAGATTTAGCACAGGATTTCAGGATATTTTTGCCCGAGAGTCATTATAAATATTTTAAAAGGTCATTTTTCTAGCTAAGAGGAGGTATTATGCCAATTAGTCAACATATTTAAATCACCCTGTGCAGCAAGGGGTTTAATGAAAATTAATTTAGTAAATCCTCTCATTCTGTCACCAAAGGGTTCCTGATTCCCTAAACACAGAGGCAGTCCTCCTATGGATAGGCTTTAGAAGAGATTTAATTATTTGTGTCATTTACCCCGAGATCCCTTTGTGAAAAGCACTCAATAAACACAAGAGTATTGCTTTTGTATAAAAGGAAAAGAGCATACGTACACCTAAACTTACCTTTGGCACCAAATGTTTTAATCTGAGGAAGCATCTTTGGGTCACCAACTGCTGGCCAGAAGTGGCATCCCATTTCAGGCCATCTGAAACTTCACCACGTAGGTGTAATTCAACATCAATTAATTTAGACATTTAGTTGTTCTTAAGGGAATTATTGGCTATGCTTTTACCAGGATCAGGCAACTATAAATCATATTCACAGTAAATCAATGGATAATTTCAGTATTAGCATTATTCCAGTGGTGCACAGCTCGTAATTATAACCAAAAAGTTACTTTTTTTCCTCATAGATGATTTCAAAATATTGTCTCGTGTTGGTTTTTACGGATTGCATATGAGGTGCACGGATTTAACCGTGATTCAATTACAGCGCTGTGTGGGCTCTGGACCTGCTATGATTTAATTACATTTTTGTTCATTCAGACGTTTCTATTGCATGTATGTTTTCAAATCACTCGCACTGTAGCGGCAATTTTCCAACTTCTCTGGGCGAGAAAACGATCTTTAAAACTGTCCTCACTCTGTAGTACTTAAGAAAGGGAAGAAGTACATGAAGAAGAACCTCAAAGATGAAGGCCAGGCTTGAAGCACAGTTTCATTAATACTGGATGGCAGGAAAGGAGCCAAGTCCCAGATAATGAGGAAGGAGTTGCAATTTTTTTTAAAGCTATCTGGTGACAGGGAAAACAAAAATGACATTCAGCTGACGAATGAGCGGAGTTTGACCTAGCCTTTTGACCCTTGACAATCAATCTTACCTGCTGCTTCATAAAGAATTATAGCTGTGCCACTCACATTTGGCTCTGGATTTTTACCATGCTCTGTTATTCCCTCTGCCTCCTTCTTCCTCTCTTCCCTCCTTCCTTTTGTTGAATAGGTAGTCCAAGAAGAATCCATGTGCTTGTTGCATACAAGACCACTGAAAGTAGTCTTGAAAAAACAAGAGAAAGAGGGAGAAAAAGGACGGGGGAAGTGAGCAAACGGGGCAGGGTGGAGTGGTAAACCAGCTTATACATGCACTTCATGAATGCCTGTGATATCTTTGGGGCATTGGAGGGTGACATGAATAAACAGCAGCTTGGCATCTTCCTCCAAAGTGCCCTGTGCGCAGTGCAGTGTTCCTGGCACTAAGAGCTGTGTGGAGCAGCTCTGGTGATGCCTGAGGCTCCCCAGGGCCATTTTGGAAGGTAATGCCTGGACTGTGCAAGGCAGAACAGATTGGCTCTGCCTGAAAACACACAGCAGGCTCCTAATGTGGTCTTGTGTAATGTAGAAAAGGAAGTAATGGAATTGTTAAATATAAGCTGCCTTTGCTTAATAAGAGCAACAACACAGTAAAGGTGAAGTATGATCCCATGCAGGAGCTATGGGAAAGCCCGCAAGATACCAGGATTTTTGGACTTTTTATGATATTTTGTTTTGTTTTGATTTTTACTGTTTTAATCTTGAGTTTTCGTGCTGTGTACGCTATTAAGAGTTTGCATACCCTCATTATGAGAAAGGACAGTAGATGTAGACAGCAGACAACTGCTGTGTTACCTGTTCAGGGTGGAAAAGCAAGTCACAGTAGCAGTAGCACAGCTGAAGCAAAGAGAAATTCAGATCCACAAGACAAAAAGCCCTCAGAACTAAGTGAAGGCCACATCGTCCTCTTGGTTTTGGAAGTGTAAATTCACTGACACTGCTCTCACTGCTCTGTGAAACTCAGAGAAGAGTTTGTCCAGCTGTGCTCATCAGCCATGTTCATTGGTGTGGTTTTGTTTGGAGCATTTTTGCTTTGCGATGCCACAGGTAAGGCTGGTCAGCAAGTGCATCTGTAATGCAGTTCACTAGCTGCACGAGGGGACCATCGGGAGGTTTTTAGCTTGACAGGACAGGTTGGCTGAGGGAAAGGAGTGGTCTATGAGGGTGTTGGGTTTTTTCCTCACTGCCACTGATATTGTGAAGGTTCTAGTTGCATGGACAAAGGAAACAATGACTGATCCTTTTTTAAAGTTGCATAGTGTAAACTTTTAAGGTTAAATCCTTGGTACACACTTACCTGGGTGAACAATCAAAACAGTAGCAGCTGATGGACAAGCCTTCTGTGATTTTTACGGTGTGAACACATTATTGTCCTGCCATGTAAGGAAGGGATGACTCTGCCTTGATTCATCTTGTGCCTTTTTAGATTGGGAAGAAAAGGGTACAAAATATGGACAGGACAAGACACAGGCCTGCCTTTCTCTTGAATTTTCATGATTGCCAGTGGCACATTTTTCTCTTCAGAAGTAAGAGCTAAGAGGAGAACTGTTTTCTCCTGTTTTAAGCTGCAAGGAGAGCTGTTGAGTATACAGCCCGTGTAGGCTTTGTGCTTGGGGAGCACCTGCAGAGTACCTCACGTGGCTGCTCTCTCTGGCTCTCTGGCCCTTGAATGTGTTCTTAGTGGACAGAATGGCTCAATGTTGCCTGCACATGCTTTATAACACATGAAGGTCTTTCTCGCCTGTATAAATGTCACACTTACATGTGAACATCATAAAATCCACTCACATATCTTGGTTTATTACTATTATTACTTGTAATACATTCAGAAACAAAAACAAACCAGCCTCAGCATCGCTGGTCCTGAGAATTATTTTGCAAGGGGTTAGAAAGAGGGAAAGAAGGAGCTGTTGGGCAAGAGAGGGAGAGGAGTTTCCATTTCCCATTCGCTTTTCTGTAATTTGTGAGGCAGTACACTGGTGTAGGAAGGAAGAAGGCTCACGCAATGGTTCAAATTCCATAAGCATAATAAAAGTTTAGGCACAAAGCAGCACAGTCTTAGTAGCAGAGGAAGTGAGGTCAGTAGTCTTCAGCCTCTTAACAAGACAGCAGAATTTATGAAGCCTCATGGTGGCAGGACATGGTTACCTGCAGTCTATTCACATAACAAGCCCACCGGGGTCCTATAGTTATCGTCCTTGAGTTTGTTTTCCTTTCTTCATCTTCTTTGTCAGCCTCCTGTCTCTTTGGCCTGGCGTACTGCTCTGGAGGAATTGCTTTATTAGCCACCATGTCTTGTTGGTGACGTTTTTTGTGGATTTTTTTATTGTTATTATCATTAGCTGGTTTGGTTTAGCCAGCTCCATCCGTGGGTCTCTGATGACAGAGGTGCTCACAGTGGTGTGCAGTGAACTCGAAGTACTAGTCCTCCAGGAAATCTGGGATTGTTTTTCATTCTGAGGTATCCTTTAAACACAGTGTGAGAGAAGAGCCTAAAATGTGCCTGAGCTGGAAGTTCATCTTAAAAGACACCCTTATTATTGGAGATCACAAAAAGTCTTATGAGCTGTTGGGAATAAAACTATTACCAGGCATTATCAAAAAGAAAATAAATGGGTGCCTTTAAAGCATCTCTCTCATTAACACGATGTAGGAGGTAGCTCTGTAACAATCTTTTGCATGTGAAAATAAAACTTTGTGTATCTTTGACCCCCTTCATTGTGAGGATTTTAGCTCGTGTTGCTGTACTTCACTAATTCAGCTTCCTGTGGTGAGGGAAGTGAAGTTTATTCTCTCTCCTTTTCTTTTACAGAACAGGAGAGTGAGGAAAGGAGATTTAATTGCCATGCCCAAGGTGGCATTGTAGGAAGTGGATTCTCAGGTGCTGATCTTCATCCATGAGGCAATCAGTCCTGACTCCCTGTTTCTCATCTGAGTTGTTCTGTCATACAGGATCTTTTTTTTTAATTAGGAAAACTGTGCTTTGCATCTCGGAAGCACAGCATCCAGGTGGGAATCGCATTTGTCAGTACAGCATATTTAATTATTTATAACTACTTCCTTTGTCTGACGGTTGGGTTGTTATTTTTTTCATTTCCCACCAGACGGTTTGATCACTTCAACACCCTGAAATCAAACATTTGCCAGTGTTTACAAATTATGAAAATGGTTTCTGATTAAAGTGTTCCGCGGGGGGATTCAAGTTGCAGATCAGTACAGACGCCAAGGGCACTCTGCTGAGTTCAGCAGAGGAGCTGCTCTCTGGCACGTGCTCTGTGTTCACACCCGTGCTGGCTCACACGTTTCCCCCATGGTCTTCTCGGGGCTGTTTCTCTAGAGTGCTCTTACAGCAGGGGGGTAAACTGAGCCCTCGCAGCCAGGTGAGATGCAGGTCTGCACAGCACCCGTGGGACAGCACCTGACAACAAGGCTGCTCCGAGTTACAGCTGGAAGAAGTGACAGAATTTAGTGCACGCATCTAAAGCTGATCTATTTAGTGGATATACTGTGATCAAATCTGAAAATCATTGCAGCATCAGTTAAATCGGAATTGCTTCTAGCACTCTGATTGCAACAAGTCAGACTGCATTTCACAGTGCAGGATAATTGGGGCTATTAGAATGAATGTATTTAAGATTAACACTGCTTTAAAAGAAAACAAGAGAGATGGAAATGATTTCAGGTTCTGTCTGTACTGCTCCATGGACTAGTGTTGACTGATGGACATCAGAGGTCTTATGTTCCTGGCTTCCCCTCTTAATTTCCCAGTGCAAAACATAGGGTGCTTTTCTGGCATTAGTTTCTTTATGAATTGGAAATCCATTGGATCCATAATCCAAATACATAAAATGGTTAGCAGTGTATGCTGCAAACCTCCTAATGAAATGTGTTGCACTGGATGATTGCTTAAGGAGCACTTGCTTTCACTTAGAGGTCTTATCTTTGTAGGTGTTCTTCTGATGCAGGTCTCATCAGCTCTAATGATTGGGACGCTAGTGGCAAAACCCCAAATTTCCTAAATATTCCTAACAAAATAAAGGCAGGCATTTACATAAGCTTTTGCCCACAATCCCGTGAATAACTTTCTGACAATAATGTTTAGCCAAATTGCATTTGCTTCAGTCCCCTGTTCAAAGGCAAGGATTGCTGAGCTGCCATCATGGTTCCATAGCTAGAAAGAAGTAAGTGTCTACAGCTGGTATGGTAGGGAAAAGAAGCTGATGGGGCTGTATCTGCTCAAAGTGAGGGCTCTCTGTGAGAAGAACAGCAATTGAACTGCTGGAGATGATGGCCATAGACACTGCTTTCCCCTAGAGAATTCTGGAGAACCTGGTCATTCCAGGTAGTCTTTAGACAAACATGAGTCCCAAAATTTCCTGTTTTGGAAGACTGTGGGAGAGACAGGAAGAGAGGAGTGTTATTGTCACGTGGTGCTGGGCCTGGCTCTGTCTCAAGGATGGAGATGAAAGCGTAGTTCGCCCCATGCTCCCTGGCACTTGGATGGAAAATCAAAAGGAACCATATTAATTTCAGCTTCACTGAAAACACACAGTAGAAAAAACACATCCCTAGTTGGCAAATGGAAAAGTTTTAAATTGATGATGGAAGAAACATTCATTTTCAAGCTTCTGAGCGAGCTATTAAAATCAACAGAGTAAAGACAAAATACCTGGCACTGAAAAGGAAAGGAACAGTTTTTGCATCTACTTAGTTAAAACTTGGCAAAATGAATGTAAAACAGTGGTTTCAGATTTCCATGTTCAATAACTGTGCCAACTTTTGTTCTCAGGGTTGCTGTGATAGTCCATACCACTTGAGAAGCATTTTTTCCTCTAACTTTTTTAATCAGAAGTCAATTCAAGTAAAAAGCCAGATCTTGTATCAGCACTGACATGTGTTTCTTTGTTTTGTACTGTTGAATGGTCCCGGATTTTCATTTAAATACACTGTTTTGGCACAAGCTAATCTCCATTTAATTGACATTGGAGTTACCACACTAAATCTAGTAATGGTGTTTGCCCAGTGTTTGTGTAGTATTTTCACCTACACTTCTCAGTGGGCTTCCTCACGAGGACGAGAAATGCACTGATTTCACAGGCAAGGAAATATGTGAACAGTAAATTCTCTCCCCTTGCCCTTACCCCCCAGCCAAACATCATCAGCTGTGGCCTATACATTAGCAATCAGTTTCACATGATGACCAGTGTTTTCGTCGTCAACATTTTCTCAGTTCTCTACAGGTAAAAGTTAGCTTTTGCATGACTTTATGGAAAGGTTAAAGATAACATTAACAGCAGTTTAGTTACTTTTTATAACAGCCTTAGTGCATTGGTAAACACGTATGTGTGTGTGTGTGTTTTACACATTGCTGAATTTGTTTAAAAGACTGAGGAACCTGGAGAAGGCAAAGAACGTGAAGAATGTTTTGTAGCATCATTCAGGTTTGGTATAGCTAAACATATGCATCTGATGAGACCTAAACCGTTCTTCAAAATGATGTTTCATTTTCTGAATGGTAAAGTTGAGGCAGTGTTGTATTAAGGAATGCAAAGACTAGCTTCTTGTGAGCGTTTTTTTGAGAATGGCTGGTTAGCAACCAAATTCAGTCTTTCTCCCATTATCTGCTCTGGAAAAGCAAGCATTTCTCCTGATACGGGCAATAAAGAACTAGTTACTGCATCGAAAGGGCAAGAACATTCTGTTCTGTTTTGGCCAATTGTAAATTAATCTTTTGGATTCTGTTCTCTTTCTATAAATGGAGACTCTTCCATGTAAGTAAAAACATTATTTAAGTGGAATTTCTTTTATTATTTGCTGTGTATCCTTTTCTAATTAAAAATTAACCTTGAAGAAGAAGCTTAGTAGCTGAAGTAAGGTCTAGATGCCATTTGTTCAAGGGCCTCTAATAACTGGTTTGCAGTGTCCAAATATGTATGAGTTATCTAACAGCATGGAGTTCCTACGTGCTTCTGAAGGCCATGCAGTGGATAGTGCATTGACTGGGCAGAGCACTGCAGCTGCTTTTCTGCACTGCCCAGCCCTTCTGTTCAGCTGTGGATGGCACTTCATCCTAACACAAAAGCATGACTGATTTCACAGCCCATGAATGAGGAGTGCCTATAAAGTCTTCTCCCCAAGTCTCCCACCCTAATTTTCTACTGATGGGCATTTTATCTATGCGAATAAGCACAGAATGACAGACTTGTTTGGGTTGGAAGGGACCTTAAAGCTGAGCCAGTTCTACCCCCTGCCACGAGCAGGGACACCTTCCACTAGAGCAGGTTGCTCCAAGCCCTTGTGTCCAACCTGGCCTTGAACACTGCCAGGGATGGGGCAGCCACAGCTTCTCTGGGCACCCTGTGCCAGCGCCTCAGCACCCTCACAGGGAATAACCAGTTGTTTATTTCACCAGTGAGCAGGAAATTTAGGTAAGTGGAAGCACATGAGCACTTGAAGAGCTCCTGATTCACTTCTGCTGTGTGAAGGTGATAGATGCCAAGCACCGCCGAACTAATATTAGCACCTGAAGCAACAACATGTGTGGCTGATGAGCTATAGGGACAGGAGAGAAATCTGATATTCAGCCTCCCACATATTACTGCAAATTAAAAATGAGTAGTCAGTCCATCCCCAGCAGATGACCAGCAGCAGCGCTCACCTACTGCTTAACTTTGGTTTTCATCTCCCTGCAAGTAAAACTATCAACCTAGGAGAAGGGATGTAGGCAGATCACCTTGAACTGACCTGGAATTAGCTTAAAGCTTGCAGACAGTTACAGATACTGTGGTATATTTTGAAATACACACAACTAAATACAGCAGTTCTTATCTATGCAGAGCAAATAAAAATCATGGCGGATTCTTAAAGACAGCGAAATAGAGCTGCTGTGAGTCAACAGCAGACAAACATAATGTACCCTGATAGTGGTACATATATTCAGGCATGGCTCGTGGTGTGACAGATTAACCAAATCAGAGTTCACTTCCCAGCTCTTCTACAGTTTCTCATGTGGAGGGAGTTGCGTAGTCTCTCTGCTTTGCTCCCTTATCTAAAGAAAGAACACCTCCATCTTCTGCTCACATACTGAGCACCTCACACAGCACTCCTCACCAACCCAGTGACCTATGTTCGGGATTGCTCCTGTACCATGGCTACCAAGCAACAGCTCGTGTCACTTAGAGGAAGTTTTTTAGTCCATTTTTATTCTTCAGTGACTGATGAAGAATGCTGTGTTCAACGTGGTGCTGTCCCAGCTGGTGAGGAATGATCCTGGGAGCTGCATATAGGGACTGAGAGCATTACAGCCCTTGCAGGATTAGGCCACATGTTCTGTTTTGTTCTCTTCCTCGCCTTTTTCATCCTATTGCTTCCATTTTAAATTTTCCATGGCTTGGTAAAACCAGAAGTTTAATGCTATATTGAGGATAATGGGGCCTATTAATAAGGTTGAAGTCTAAGTCACAGCTCCAGCAGAGCATTTTTGTGCTTGTGGCAGGGGGTTGGAACTAGATGATCTTAAGGTCCTTTCCAGCCCAAACCATTCTGTGTTTCTATGAATCCATTTTATAACTGCCACTTTTGCACCTGGTTCTTATACTTGCTGTTGTAGTTTTATTGATTGTAAAGGAAAGGACTAGGCTGTGTTTTCTCCCTCTCTCCTTATAGTGTACACAGTGATGTTTTCTGAAGCATTCCATGGCCTGTCCTCACTGCTGCTCAGCTAACTCCTCTAGCTGGAATTGCACACTGGGAACAGAACTTGCAGCTGCTTGAGTCTTGCAGTTCTTAATAAAAAAATAGAGTTGTCTCAGGTCTATCAGCTTTCAGAATAGACTGGAAGTGGAAAATGATAGAAACATGGATATAATGAGAGTCTGAGAGATGAAAGCAACCAGTCATACCGAGTCACCTGGTAGGCACGGTACCCTCTGCTGCTTCCCTCAGCTGGGACTGGGGGAAAGTAACATTGTCCTTTGTCATTCTCAGGACACTTCCACAAGCTCAGCATCAAGGCCAGCCTTTTAAACCAGAAACACTTTGATCCACTATTCAATTGTATTGTTTAAAAAGACCCAACCCCACACATACACAACCCCTCCACTACCTTTCACTTACAGTAACTTCACTTTTAGTTAAGGAAACATGACTCACTTCAAAGACACTTTGAAGAGACTTCTAATAATTCCTGATCTTCAAAGAACCATTGCTGAAGCTATAGCTGGATAAATATTTTTTTGTCAGAAGACCCATTTGCTATAAACAATTATAGAAGACGCAACTGCAGATCTATTATCTGAAAGAATGCAAAATCACCCTTTGAAGCCACCAGGCAGTTCAACCAGTTCCTCTTGAGAAGACTTTGCCCCAAAGCCTTGCATGGCCACCTTGCCAACAGAAATTGGGGGGCACCCAGTGAACTGGGGACCCATGGCTCTCTGAACTGCAGGATTGTGCCTCTTCCAACATTTCTGGGGCTGTATGTCATTGCACTGCTCTTTCTTACAAGCATTGCTACTTCGAGGCACGTCAAACAGTCTGCATAAGTGCCATGGGAAGTGTGGTTCCCATCAATATTAGAGCATTTGAAAGAGACAGGGGAAGGAAGAAAGCTGCAGTTCCTGTTCAAGGTTGTATGTGCGGAGAGTGCCCAGCCTTTGTCTGATGTCCATTATGAGTCATGGTCATTGTTCTCTGAGCCAGCAGACTGTTGTTTTAAACTTAATTTCTTTGTGTTATTCATCTGTTGCCTGTCATATCCCTTTGCCTAAGAAATCTTGAATCAGGCTCTGTTGGCATTTAGGTGGTAATTTTTTCTCTGTCAATTAGTTTCTTTCAAAGGACTCCTGTGGACTTTTTCCCCAGGAAATGGGAGGTTATCTTAAATTCTGGTCCATAGGAACATTCTGGGCTCAACAGGGTCTGGAAATTCAATCTGTAGGAATACCATGCCAGTCTATTTGATTTTCCAGTCCAGCACTATTCTGTTCTCAGACAATCTGGGACCAGTCCTTCTCTCTGTAACTAGAAAACTACTTTTTTCTGGTATAAAGACTTGATGTTAAGATCCTGGCCCCTAGTCTCTGAGAAAGTCACGTTTTCACCAAAAAAACCCCATAAGCCAGTAAAATTAGTTTACCAGATCTAGATAATCGCTTGCTTGACACCCAGCCTTTGGCATTCAAATACTTACACTGCCCTCAGACTATGTTATGGTGGGTTTTTAATTGCCTGTCTTTGCATGAGAGTCCCAAGACAACTCCTTGATTGATCCCCTGTGTCTTGATGATACCCTGACTCCAGTTAATGTTTCAGCCATCTGTACAATATGAGGCCTAAGGTCCCATTTGAGCTGAGGAAGCAAATGGCTTATTAAAGTCTAATTTCTCCAGCTCGTTCTTGCCTTTGGGCATTTTAAATAGGTTAATGCAATTTTTACAATACACTCAGGGAACTTTACTCACAGAGTGTTGTCATAAACCAGAGGAAAATAGCCCCTAGATTATCTTAAAACGGAAAGTATTCCAAATATGCTTGCCCCGATACTTAGTCAAGCTCTCTACCTAGAACAACAACTTTTTCTTCCTTTTTTTTTTTTATTTCCTTAAGATTTTAGTGGATTATTGTACATTTTAAGGTTGGTAAGGGAGAAAAAGTCAGATTTATTCAATGCAGTGGGTCATTTTTCAGGGAAGCTTCAGTATTCATCAAAATGTGGAGACACCACAGGCACCATATAAATTATGATGGTTTTCTTCTTAATACTTCCTTTTTATTGCCTATATTCTTTAAAGTAAATTTAGTGCTCATGAAAGATGCTGGATATGACAACAGTAGAAAGCAAAGCCCTCTGTTTATCTGCAGAATTGGTACAGAGGAGCATTGGCAATGCAGGTTTCTCCCCATAACCCCATCTGTGTTCTGCAGCTGTAACCTTGAGGGATCACCTTTAGGAAGGAGAAGATGACTTGGTCTCCTTACTCTTTCTATCCTTAGCCTCTCTGCTGAAAGTACAAATAAAGATGTCAATTGATGCCATCCAAGGCTGTAGTCTTTATGATCTTCCTAATAGGTATTGGGAGACCATCAGTTTATTACCTTGACTGTGTGGCAGACTGCTTCCAGTGCTGGCTCCATGTGGGTATCTCTGTGTGAATACATATTCTATACATCTAATTAATCTTCTATCAGGTAGAAAACACTCAAAAGCACTATTAAAGTGCAGTGACTTTTGTTCCCTGTGTTGACCTAGACTAGATTTGAACCAGTGATTTAGAAATAATATGCTCTGTATCCTATTACTAATCTCTTCAGCCACAAGTCCAACCCTTCCTTTCCCCTCACCCCCAGAGATGATGCTTAACTTACATTTTGCTCTCAAAAAGAAAATTCAAGCATATGCAAAACCACGTTGGGTATTTGGCTAACCTACCCCTCATTACCCCGGAGGGAGAGAGTGTAAAGACAGGCTTGCATTAGACTATTCAGCTTGTGCATTCAATCCTTAGAAATCTGTTAGAAAGAACAGAAAGGCATAAACCTCATTAGAAGAGAAACAACAGGGTGGAAAAGAAAAGCGGGCCATGTCAGTTCGAACGCGAGCCCAGATGCTTTAGTTAGTTACACTTTTCAGTTTAAGGCAATGCAAATCCAGTCTCCATTACTGGGGAAGTGGAAAAAGGCATTAGGCCCTTGAAATGGCAAGAGTCAAGCTCTGTGCTCAGTCAAACAGGAGAAGGTTTAATGTGTGAGTTTCTCCTTTTTAGTCCATTGTACATTGTATCAAGGCACTGAAGAACATCTATGCAATTATGTAAAATAAGAGGGTAGAGGATGAAGTGGCACAGTAGTTTCTAGGCTAAAATTGTTTCTTATTCCTCCTGTCCCTTCTTCCTCTTTACACAGAAACAAACATGCACAAAACAGTAATGAAATAAATCAGACATTATGTGAAGCTTATCCACAAGAGCAGAATCTAGATACAAATTGAATCCCTGAACATTAATTTGCTCTTCTGCCAAGCACTGTAGAGGTCTGAGTTTATATTGTGAATGAGAGGTGAAAAGAGTCCTAATTTTTCTCATTATATAAACATTTGCAATTTCTTTTCTGTTTCTTCATTATATAAACATTTGTGGGCTTACTTCTGGTCCTTGCTTTTTGGAGAAATGTGATTAAACTTTAAAATGTGTATTTTTATTTAAAATACAGCCAGAGCCATTCCCACACTTAAGCGATAATGCTAGCCAGAGGCAGCAGGCAGTTGATACTACTCTCAGTGAATACAATCAGGATTGGGATTTGAAGACAAGGCCTTTTCAGTTTTCCCACTAAGACAGACCCATTTATGGATCTTTCCCCCTGTCATGGATCAGACTGCTTCTTTCAACATAGTTGCAGCAGAGGTGAGTTTTTCCCATTGCACCGCTCCACTCGACAGAAGGGCATTTTAGTTTCATTTTGGGAACCAGCAGAGGAGCAGAAGATACAAGGAAAATGTGAAAAGGCACATTTTATGTAAATACTGTAAATGCACAGCAGCCTTGTGCCTCGGGCATGCCCCATGAGAAGTCAGGAAGGTGTGTGTTCCTTAGATCATAACTTTCTCCAAGTTCTTAAAGACGTCTGTGACAGAAGTAGGTGACTAGGGAGATCAGAAAGTTTGTTTTCACTGCTTCTGCACCGTCCATTTGCACCACTTAACTCCGTATCTCTTATTCTAATGTAAATGCTCCAGTGCTGTGGCTAAGTATAATCTGCTTAAAGTAGGATCATAAAACATGAGGTGATCCCTCGGGAAGTCTGCCCTGGCACCGCAGCAACCAAGAAATGATAGTTAAAACATAAGTAAGTTTGAAAAACCCTCCTGCTATTGTTTCTTTGTAGGTACCAGTTCTTCTTACTGTGCTCTTGGATACCTGGTAGATATTCAACATGTATTTTTCTGAAGGCAAGTTGAGATGTCACACAGCTTTAGTGGATTTCCCTCACAGTGTTTCATAGCTTGCATGCATCTTTAGTTAATTATCTCTCTTTAAAGCGATGTACTTTTTGTTGTCTTCTTTAACCACAGAAAGAACTTTCTGCAACTTTTTTACAAGCCTTTTTAATCCTCGAATGCAATTCTGAAAGCAAGTAGACACTTCTTGCTTAAATATGTCAAAGTTTTACCCAGCTGTTAGCCAGTAAGTCATAAAAAGATTCCTGTGAGGTAGGCAGTGCATGTTATCTTTTATACATGCAGACACTGCACTGTTGTACCACCTGAAATTCCATCAGGCTCCAAGCTCTGCAGAAAGTGACAAATGCTAGACAGGTATACGATTTATAATGGATGAGCTATGCAAGCAAGCTCTGAGAGCTGGATTGGATTTGATTGCAAACAATAATATGACACAACCCCCGCTGTGGATGGTACACACATTGTGAGAGACAGTGCAATCAGGCAGCAGGAACACCAGACTGCAGGCATGATCCTGAGCCCTAAATCCACCTTTGCAGTACACCTACTGTGTGGCTTTGGGAAAGCCTTGTCTGATCTAACAGCCCTTCTACCAATTCCCTATCTGTTTGTTTAGCAACAGCATGTTAAACAGTCATACCTCACTAAGCCACTTCAATGCAATTTATAGCTCAGCATGATAGTAGGCTCCGGAGAGACTTTTTAAAGGAATTATGTGAAAAGACAAGTTACTCAAATAATTTTTGAATTGCAGTTGCTGGCAATGAACTTGGAAACTTTTCCATGAAGTTACTTTTCTCCATCAACTTTTTTTTTTTCCCTGAGGGACTACCTTCCACCCCAGCAAGGATGAGTGCGTCTCCAGTACAAAAGTGAATGGCAGAGATACTGTTATTCCTGCATCAGCCAACATTCAAGTATTAAGCAGTACTGAATGCAAAGCTTTGTACTCCTAGATATCAAGCTATATAGCTGAGAGTGCTGGATATAGCCACAGAATTTACAAGCTTGGCATTTTCCACGTCAGCTTCAGACCCTCTTCATTCACCAGACAAGCCAGCTTGCCTGTGTGGTTGCACATGCTCACACTGTCAGTGCACAGAAGTATGTCGGAGGTGGCCATTCAACATTAGCAGATCACTAAGACCTGAACCTGTAAAATTTTAGGTTCAAGATAAAAAACTCTTGAGGCGTTTTTTCCCCTTTTCTTTGCCTCTTGTCCTGCTTTCAGCTGGGATAGAGTTAGCTTTCTTCCTAGTAGTTAGTGCAGTGCTGTCTTTTGGCTTTAGTCTGAGAACAACGCTGATAACACACCAGTGTTTTAGTTGTTGCTGAGTAGTGCTTACCCTGATCAAGGACTTTTCAGTCTCATGCTCTGCCAGTGAGGAGGGGCACCAGAAGCCGGGAGGGAGCAGAGACAGGACACCTGACCCAAACTGGCCAAAGGGGTATTCCATAGCACAGCACATCATGCCCAGTATAGAAACTGGGGGGAGTCACCCAGAAGGGACTGATCTCGGCCTGGGTCGGGCTGGGTATCGGTCAGCAGGTGGTGAGCAGTTGTGTTGTGCAGCACCTGTGTTTCCTCAGTGTTCGTTTCTCCTTATTTGTTGGTCCCTATTATTAATATTGTTACTGTTAATATTTCTATTATTGCTGTATTTTAGATGTTGGTCCCTATTATTAATATTGTTACTGTTATTATTTCTATTATTGCTGTATTTTCGACATTTAAACTGTTCTTATCTCAACCCGTGGGGTTTACATTCTTCCACTTTTCCTCCCCATCGCCGCTGGTGGGGAGCGAGCGAGCGAGCAGCTGTGCGGTGC
Organism: Nestor notabilis; assembly: GCF_000696875.1. Taxonomy (NCBI): domain Eukaryota; kingdom Metazoa; phylum Chordata; class Aves; order Psittaciformes; family Psittacidae; genus Nestor; species Nestor notabilis. Next base: position 99,162 of record NW_009917690.1, on the reverse strand, counting down.
TCAGTTGTCTGACACCTCTGGATTCTGCCCCTTGGCTGATGTACTGGCAGAAGAAAGAATGTTCAAATCGAAATGCCCATTCAGCAGAGCACTGGTCTTATGGAAAATGGAAGCTTAATGAAGATTTAATTTTTAAGAGTGTAATTCGGCAGCTGATGAAAGGCATGACTTGTTAATGAAACTGAGGCCTACGCCATGAGGATAGCAAGTAAATCCCAACACGCGCAACAGTGGAATCTTTCTTAAATAGTTTCAGACATTTAGTAAAGCCACATTTCAGTAAATGGGGATTTTTGTCCAGTGGTTAACAAACAGATCAGTACTGTTTCTGTCTATCTGTATCTGTGGTTTTGACTCAAATTTTGCAGGGCTAGTTATATCACTGGCAACATTTCAACAAAAGCATCCTGAAAGAAGCCCATACGCTCTGTGGGGAACACTACTACTAATAATTATTAAACATCAGTCTTCTGATTGCTTTGAGCTACATGCACACATACAGAACAAGACACCTTTTTGCAACATAATGTAACCACCCCTTCATTTGTTTTAGTTTGTCATAACTATTTATTTTACACTTTGGGCTTCTTTACCATTCTGCTCACGTCTTGTATGTCACCATTTTAAGAAGTCCAGGCAGTGATGCTTTTATCTTTAATATTCTGTCAACAGATACTTTTTGCATACCAAAAGTTCAAACATAAGATCATTGACAAAAATTTAGCACTGACCCAGTTTTGCACTTTTATGTTGTCAGACTCACGTGGTCCCTCCATCCTATGTTACTTCATGTTATCTCAGATAGATACTTTCAGTATTCTGTTAATTACTGGCCATATTTTCCCAGTTCTAGCTGAAAGATGTACTTCAAAGAGCCAAGCGTGCTCTGTGCTCCAAAACATTTCAGTAGATGGCTTCCCCTGAACCTCAGATGTTTTTGCTTATCCCTTACTACATGACCCAGTGCCCTACATCCAATGTGTGGCATTCTGGCAAAACCGTTCTTCCAAGCCATGGCCTTTAAGAGTGCCCTGTGGGAGCAAAAGGGTTTGAGACTACTACAGAGAAAGGTTTGTCTCATCCTGTCCAGTTGTGAACATAGGACATAAAAGGACCTCTTGCTCCTTCCTGTCTGTGAGCTGTGTGGGTTACAAGTTGTGCTTCTTGGCAGCAAGTAAGGGGTTGTTGTGTTTGAAGGCCTGGTTCTGGTTAGCCATGGTTTGTCCAGATTGCTAAGCTAGCACAAGGGAGGAAATGGCCTCCTATCTTTACCTAGCAAGATAAAGAGCCAGTCTAGATTTGTTTTTCCCTCATGGGAGTGGGAAGGGTCTTTCCACCTCTGTGTACATACCTACAGATAGGACTGGTGAATATTTATCCCTTGCCATCTGAGTTGCTTCCTGCTATGGTTAATATCTGTCTATGCAGTTGCTTTTTTGTATATAATGTTATTCATTCTTACTTCTCATATTCCTTAGATTATATATGCATTTACCTTTGGCTCTGGGGTATTTAGGTACGAGTCCTGATTCTGGGATCAATGGGAGTACCCTTGCTTCTCCAGGCTGACTTCTTTTGCATGGGATACCATTTGTGTTTTTAATCTGACGGTCACTGTTTTTTGTTGAAACACAAAACTTCCATCAGTAACTTTACTGATGGAATATATTGGTGTTACCGGTCCTCCTTCCCTGCGTTATTCAGGCTCTTTGTTGAAGTCACATACACATGACTGTAATTCTCATAAAGGCATATTTGTGGTATGATTCCTGCCTCTGGTGAAAGAAAATTTAGAGCAGTTCTAAGAATGGATGACCAACAGCTCTTCCTACCAAGCCTTTTGCTTTTCCTTCATACCGCCTTTTCTGGCTTGTCCATTGTGCCTTATCTTTCTCCATTTTATTTTCTTTTTTCTTTTGCTTATTCCAGTTTACAGCTTGTTGATTTCGTAAGTCATACCAAGACCTCAGGTTCATCCCCAAGGCATCTAGAAAGCTAAAACAGGGCAGTTGAGATGGTTTGGAGATGGCTTGGCTTTATCTGCCAATCTGCAAATAACTTGAGCTGAGGTTCTGGCCATGAAATCTGAATGGCATTTTAGAAATAACAATCTGGTTCATTCCCAGGTTACTTTGGCTTCTGCTGGTAGAAATTAGAATACAGAGTGGTGTTGGTGTTGGCAATGCAGTATACAGAGTACAAAATAGTGCCATGACCTTGTAAGCTGTTCCTCTTGGGATCTTACAGCCATCTATCACAGCCCCCAAGATGCTGGTTAAAGTGGGTAAGGCCAGAGACCCACGTGACTTATTCAGAGCATTACCCCAGAAAGCATCAGGCTCCTGTGATATTCTGGTAGCTCCTTAAAGCTGTTCTTCCTTACTGGCATCCCTGTGGCACACTACTTGCTTCCTGAACTTAATGAATGCCCTAGTCAATTCGAAAGTGTCTCTGGGAAATAAAGCTTGCTCCTCTGCGCCAGCAGGTTGATGTGAGCCACCAGTTTCCAACCCTCACCTTTGGAGCACATTCTAGCAAAGCACAAGAGACCTTTACTACCAGGAGTAAGTGAGCCGTGCAAGTGCAGAGAATACCTACCCTATTTCACAAGAGTACTTCATAGCTTTTAGATGTGAATGATACAGAGCAGTTCTAATTTCAGACACGCATACATTTTATTGGGTATTTTTGTTGCCTATGCATTGCGCAGTGAATTTCACAGCTGAATGTTCTATTTCCTGACACCTGCTGTATAAAGACATGACAAAGCTCTTTTCAGAGCATCCTTTATTTTACAACTGTGGTTCTCTCCTCATTTATTTTACAGCACCAGTTCATGTTATGAGTTCTTGCTATGCTGTGTGCAGTGACATCCTGTTTGCCTCTTCTTTTGGCAGGCAAAATTCTCATTGGCTTCACTGGTAAGCTCCTCTGAGCAAAGGCTACTGTCAGCTCTGACACACGTCCTGTGGGCAGAGCTGTAGCCCTTCCAAAGGTTTGCTTTCCTTGTCTTCAGTGAAGTCCTACTCTTCCCACAGAACTGCACTGGCAGAATCAGGCTGTTACTGATAGGAATGTGTTTCCTGCAACAGCTTGAAGTCTGCAGCCAGCTGACCTCAATGGGCAGCGTGCCCCACAGTGTAACAGAACCAGAATTTAATCCAGCTTTAACACAGTAGGTATTACTGAAACCTACATAACTTTCTTTCCTTTCTTCAATTCACAGCTACCTCATCCCTGAACTCCCAGCTTCAACAGCTTCAGCATCTTCAGCAGCTCCAGCACCAACAGCAGCAGCAGCAGAGCCAGCAGCAGCAGCAAGGTCAGCAGGCACAGACTCCACAGCCACCCCAGCAGACCCAGCAGCCGCAGCCACAGCCGCCAGCACCGCCGCAGCAGAACCAAACGCAGTCCCAGAGCCAGAGCCAGCCGCCGCTGGCCCCACAGTCCTCCAGCTCCCCTCAGAAACCCAGCCAGTCACCAGGGCACGGCCTTCCATCGCCTCTTACTTCACCAAATCCACTGCAGGTAGGACGCTACGTACAAATCTCTAACAGAAAATGCACAATCTCCCTCCACTGCAAGGGGAAGTCAAGTGAAGGTTTTACTTTCTGACCATACAGGCTGAGAAATTCCACCTTGTATAAGTTAATCCTTACAGATATGCAGTGTAGAACAGCTAAAAGGCCTGACCAACCAGAAGAGCATAGCTGTTCATTGGTAGGTGGTCCTGACTGTTCCTAAAATAAATAGATCTTCTGCTGGCGGTCATGTGCAAGGGATGGATGGGTTATCCTTCCTTTTGAAATCACAGTCCAAATGTTTATCCTGCTAAGAATCAAATACTTCTGTGAAGAGTCTCAGTATAGACTCCAAAGCTAAGAATGCAGTTAATGCCTTTTCTAGATGCTCACTTCAATGATACGGATGTCTGTTAATAGAGCTATATCTGTGGCACTCACCTATGCTGGGCTCTGCCTGTCTTAGAATTCCTGTGCAGAAAGAGGAGAGCTCTGATCCAGTGGTCCTAATTTCTTAGACTTTGGTGTTCAACTGCATTTAGAAACCAGCAACTTTATTCTCTAAATTTTAAGACCGGCATTAAAGGTTTTATCCATACTGATGGTTTGGCTCCATCTCCTCCAGAAATGAATCTGCATTAGCTTAATAATTAAAAAAATCCTTTTTCAGACAATTAGGGGAATTGGTTTACAAGATGCTGTGTTTGCCATTTAGTCAGTTAAACTTGCATTAATTTGAGCTTCAACTAAATTGCATCAAATCTGATTTTTAATGGTTTAGGTAATAGACTAAAAGTCCACAAGAGATGTGTCCTGCTTCCTGAGCTTTTTCTTACAGTAGAGCATAATGTTTCTAGAGCTTCTTCTGTGTATTGTCTTAAGGGCTACTTGAGCACCACTTAGTGCCCAGTCTGTCATGCTAGTCAGTGATTTGGGACTCTTTAGTATGCAGATTATGGACATACAGAGACAGGAATATTTCCAGAGGAGCCTCTGTTACATTTTGTTGTCTTGGTGCAGCTGTGATGTATGCACTCTAACTGTGTATGCTATATGTTGCTAAAACTGCCTGCTAAATAATATGCTTCAAAAGGCTTTCACTTTTCCAAACAAAGCAAATGCACACATAAATTAGAGCTGGGGTAGGGAGGAAGCAGGATTCTCTCAGTGAACATATCTCAAGAGGGTTGTATGAACACTGAATCTGAAGTCGTAGCTCTCATATAGCCTCTGGCCCCCAGGTAAATGTCAACTAGAGTACTTCCAGTCTCATCTGTGACCTACAGGTACAGGCCAGTAGAAGCACTTTCTACTGTTAGCTCTCCAGGGTCACACCTCACTTGCACAAGTATAATAAAAGTAAGTAAAACCAGTATTTCCTTGCATGAGAGATGCTAGTGTCACTGTTTTCATGGAGATACCTTGGCACATCTTTCTCTTCAGCACAGCTACCCCTCTGAGGGTGGTTTGGATGTGGTTGACTCAACAGAAGTAGAGGGAGGGAACCAAGTACTCTGAGGTGGTGGTATTTCAAACACTATTCCCCTGTCAGAAAAAGGGAAGAGCATCTTCAGTCATGGGCTTGCCAAGCTGATGAAGAGGGCTTTAAACTGAAGCTGCTAGAGAAGGGGATCCTCAGTCCATCCCACTCCTACCAGTTTGATGCCAATGCCAGAAATAGATGCCCAGGGCCTGGAGAAGGGATAGCAGGTCAGCAGGAGAGCACCTCCTTAGGTATTAGGAAGAAAATTCTTCCCTGTGAGGGTGCTGAGGCGCTGGCACAGGGTGCCCAGAGAAACTGTGGCTGCCCCATCCCTGGCAGTGTTCAAGGCCAGGTTGGACACAGGGGCTTGGAGCAACCTGCTCTAGTGGAAGGTGTCCCTGCCCATGGCAGGGGATTTGGAGCTGGAGGAGCTTTAAGATCCCTTCGACCCAAACCAGTCTGGGATTCTGTGAAACCTCTTAGGAACTGGGATTACATTTAATGAAAGACAGAAGCGTGAAGAGGTCTGGCATTTCCCCTGGGCTGAGCTCAGCAGTACTGCTAAGTCAGCTGCGTGACTGGGACACTTTCAGAACAAGTGTTAAGGAATTAGAAGTCATTCGCCATCAGCTCTGGCTCAGCATTAAAGAGTCACTAAGAAATTGGAGGGTAAGTATTTTTAATGTTCTTTCCTCTCTGATCCTCACCATCTAAATAGCCATGAAACCCCAAAGTTTGTTGACAGATACAAATGCACCATGTGCTGACATCCAGAAGAGAAGCCAGAATTTAGCACGGTACTTCAGGCCTCACCTTAGCAGTGTGTGTAGGGCCATTACTTTGGCCTTCTAGCCTTTTCTGCAGTATTTCTACAGCAAGTGTAATACTTCTCAAGCTTCCCAAAGAAATACTTAAGAACTTGAAACATGCGCTGTCATATTGCTGAGAATGGTGAGATTCTTTATATGCAAACAAGTGACACTCAGAAATATTTCCAAAGGAACTGCTGTTGCACTTTATATATGGCTGAAGGATGTGCTCAGTACTTTTCTAAAGCAGAGCAGTGGTAAGATCTCCTCCATGAAATTTGTCTTTCTGTTGTAAATCCTGCAGAGGAAAGCTGTTTTACTCCCATACATCTGGTTTAAAGACTGGATCTGAAACTGGGTTTTCTTCTACACAAAAATATAGAAACTAAAACAGTAAAAAAGGAGGGAGCACATATTTGGCAGCAGGTCATAGAGCCAGTTCATAATAGCTGCTTTGAATGTGGAGTTTTTAAATGTCTAATGCTTTGACTTAAAAATCGACCTAGAACAAAATTCTAGTGATATTATGGCCTCTGAGGTAATGTTCTTTATGAACTAGAATGAAATGGGTTTTGTTTGAAGAATATTAAGGGAATAAAGATCAACTAAGTTAAAGTTTGACAGCTTAAATTTCATTTCTGAATTCTTGATTTTTTCATGTGGGCTTTATCCTCTTACATTATTCAGGATCTGTCTGAAAGATATTAGTTTAGAACAATGCAACCTCCAAAAATTGTCATGGAAAGTCAGTAATTCAGGAGGATGATTGTGTTTGTTTCAAAAAACTCTGAAGGATAACAGCAATTACATCTGAAAATGTACAGATGCTGTCATGTCCTTCAGAAGGCAAATTAAATGAAAGCGACTTGCTTAGGTATACCTGGGTGAGGTACTTGTGCTGGCTGATCAGAAATGAGCAATACCTGTGCAGCATACACCAGCTAAAAGTCTCAGAACGATTCCTGTCAGATTGTTCTGCAGTACTCTGCTTTAATTTTATCACTGGGCTTTACTCAGTTCAGTGGGCTGGGTTGTAGCTACAAAACTATTATGTTTAGGAAGTCTTTTAATGATTGTGGAGAAAGATGAAAAGCCTTACTTCAGGTTCCAGGGTCTGGAGTCTCTGCTGAGATTAGTGCTGATGCTCCAGATTTACACCGGTAAAAGCAAACCTCTGCAGAACCAGGGTCATCTCACTGAGAGTCTTCCAAAGCAGAGCTGTGTTTCAGGAGGTAGTGGGTCAGGTAGATGATGATCTTTCACCCTTTCATTTTAGAATGGTGACATTCCTCATGCAGGTGATCGTAGTCTGATTTTTACTTTCATTGTGTCAACTGATTGAGACAAAGGAATCCAGAGGTGAAAGACGTGTTGTAATTTGGGCACTTTAAACCCTTTACTTCTGGAAAATCCACTTCTCCTGTGAATGTTTAATGTTATTACATGGCAAACTATATGGGTTCTTGAATGGTCAGCATGTTGCAACTTTAAAGCATAGCTACCACCACTTACAGAGTTTCCATCCAGTTAAATTTCTGGAGCTATAATATCATGATTATATGCTGTATAAAATCAGATGAGCCAAGTACTAAGTAGCCAATTATTCTGCTTGACTACCAGAATAAGGCACTTTTTATCAGCAACATATATTTAACTGGCTCCAAATAGAGGTTAGCTTCTGGTGCTGGCGCTCACTGGATGTTTTAGCAGTATGGATAAGAAGAATGTACCCACAGCCACATCTATAAAGGGAGAGCTACACCATAGGAATACAAGAATTCCCAATGATTTCTACTGTTCTGTTTGTGTGCAAATAGGCAAACAGGAAATCCCCCAGGGATTGCCCCACTGTAAAATTATTCTGGCCGTTTTCAGAACTCTTTCCTAAAGCACCTTTTTTGTCACAGAAGCCTTCCTACAGTAACTGCAGCTGACGGAAGATGATGAAGAGAAAAAAATAATAATAAGAAGAGGGAAGAAGGGAAGTGAGGAGATGACAACAGCAGAAAAATCTTCCAAGTAATAGCAAACTCCAGGATAGCAACACCAGAACCTCCTTCAGATTAATTTTTCATACTAATCTTAAATAATGTATTTGGAACCTCAACACTTTTATAACAAAGGAGAAAAGAAAAGCAGAAAGGCTGAAACACTCAGCTGTAAATGAGGGAGAATGTGTACACAGATGCCTGAGGCTCCAACAGTCACAAAGTCACAAAACCAAAACCATCCTTTCCCTTCCCCTCCCAACCTCATTTGCTGGTTAGCTTCTCATTAAGGAAAATTCTACCTTACAGAAATCTCAGTGTTTACTGACCCTTTGAGAAATTTACATATATTTAAGATACAGAAGAAACAACCAAGTCTCTGTTGGTTTGGGGAAGGCAGCTGGGATAAGCTTGCAAGGACTACAGTCATGGGCTGCCTTTATGTCTGTGTTAACATCCAAGACCTGCAGACCTGCTGTATTTTTCTCATGCTTATTGAACCCTAAGATCAAAAAAACTTTATCAAGACTATGACACTAGAAGTCCCACTAAGGAGGATTTTTGTTTTGCTAAATTCATCTAGTCTTCTTCCTGCATGTAACACTGTGCAATGTCTGACCATCTGAATCTATTCCCGAGTTATTTGGTAATGTTTGACAAAGAAATCTTTAGTAAATGGTGAACAAGTGCTGTGCTTTGGATCCGTTTTCCAGAATTTCCTAATTTTTGGTATCAACAGGGATTGAGATATTGCCCATCACAAGGCAGCAGTGATATAGACATGTGCAGTGGCCGTTTATTCATGCCCATTACCTGCTTAGTGTGAGCCTGTTGAAGTGCTGATCTTAGGTGGATTTCCAGGAGGTACAGGCAAGACCTAGGTCTCAGCTCTAAACTAATAGCATGGAAACTCCCCGGCAGTCAGCTGAAGTGAGCTGAGCTTGGTGAACTCTTGAGAATATTTTTGCATATTTCATCCCCTGCTCATTTCAGAAAGATTTAAACATCTTTTCTATGGACAGTTTTGGATTTCTGAGTAGTCTTGCAGTATTTTAATGATTTTTGTGGGTTGGTAAAGGTGATTTCATGAGTGGAAGAGGCAGGTACTTGTGTAAAAATTTCCACTAGCTAGAAAGTCAAGTGCTGATACACCACAGACACACGTGCCTGTTACCCACTGCAAATACTGTTGTGATTCCTCTCCTCTCCTGCTTGTGCTGCTTCTGCCAGTGCAGTAGTTCTGTGAACCACACAGGCATTACTGTTCACAAACTCGAACCCTGCTTGAGAAATTACTGGCTTTGAGTTTCAGTGCATCCTGTGTCTCCTTTCTTCTCCTCTCACCCCTTCTGGGTCTGCCACCAGTTAGGCCACTCTGATCTGGCAGTGCAGCAGTTTGTCCTAGCTGGACACTCGGGTGTCTGCACTGTGCCTGGGTGCACAGTGCAGAGAGATGCCAGCTGGTTTCCTGGCACGCCTTGTTTGAGGACTTCTACTCTTCCTGTTTACCTGGATATGCATGGGCATCACTTCCACAGAAAGGCAAGTTTCAGTGAGGTGTAGGACTGCATCCATCCCCAGGACCGAGTAGAGTTTCAGATGTCCTCAGATGTCTTTCTTCTCCCAGAAGCTCACTGTTTTTTGGGTCTTTGAGGCATTGAGACTTCACACTGTAAAGCTGTTGAATACTGCATTTAAACAAAGCAAAGAGATGTTTAAGGGTTCTCAAAAAGACTTCATAAGCAAGTCTCTTCATTCCCTGAGGAAACCTTCTCTCAGTTGGAGCACTGTCTGCCTGGCCCATCCAGATATACTCTGCAGGTGTTGCTATTTTGAGAAGCACAAGGAGTACTGGTGTCTGACTCACATTTAAAGCAAAGGAAATTAATCTTCCAGCAAAACAACTGGCATTATTAGCACCCAAGGGGCAGAAGCTGAGGCTAATATAGGAAACCATTTGCTAGAGAATTCTCTGAAGGAGAGGAAAGTAGAGCTGTTTGCCCAGCAAGCTCTGGCTTCTGAAATGGGAGCATTTAATAAACTCCCTAAAGCAACCTAAGTATTTAATAAATGGGGAAATAAATAAATAATATCATCCCAGGATAAATTTGGGAAAGGATCCATATCCTATAAGGTCTTCTGTTTCCAGAGCCTCTCTAGGCAGAGGTGAGGACCCTTGGGAATCTGAGGGACAGGAAAAATGGACACAGCCCCTCAGACACTCTTTAAAATCCACTGGATCTGTTTTGCTAGCGTTCATTCCTCTTAATTTCTCTTTCCCCTCATATTTCTAAAAGATAAAAAAAAGTCTGCCAAAGCATTACTTTATTTTCCCCTATTTTTCATACCGCTCACATCTTTGTAATAAAGCCAAACAAAAAATGCAAGTCATCACAGGTTTCTAGTTCTGTGAGACAAAGAAATTCTTCTGTTTGGAAGCAAGTGGACCAAGTGAACCCAGAGAACCTAGTGGGCTCATTGGATCTGATTGAGGAGCAAGGAAGGGTAGAGCCTTGATGTTACATTATTACAGGCTCCTTGTACAAATAGCGCCTGAAAGAGGCTGATCAGCTTCTAGGTACTGCCTCAGAAAGGCAAAATGGGGGAAAAAAGGCCACTTCAGCCTGTGTTTTAAAGTTTAAAATTAAGCCTTTTTTAGCCGTATTGCTGAGATCTATCCAAGTGTCCACTTGTGGATTCTCGCGCTGGTTTTAGCAGATGCAGTTTAGGGCAGGTGTTTAAAAATACAATACTGCTTTCTCTTTTTTATTGGTAGCCAGTCTTGAGAGAGTGACTAAGCACAGGCCTGGAGATTATGAAATTTGCTTAAGTGTTAATGGGTTGATTGCTGAGTTACAGCCTGCCGTCTTTACTGGAAATTGATTGACTGGTGCTGCAGGTCTTCACACTTGACGCTCGGATTTGACTCGAAAATTCTGCCAAGTCTTTTACTCTGAAATTTATCTTAATTAGATCTGAAAGACCTGCCACAGCAGAATAGTCACACCGATTAAAATGAAAAACAGGAGAAATTACTGATCAAATTAATCATAATGTCGGGTTACAGCTGTAGGTCTGATGTAATTTGCCACTCCAGTGAGTTACATCGGCCCAGGCAGAGGAAAGAGAGCTGGTTTTACGCTGATCCGTAACACCAGGCAGCTTCGGGCAGCCCATCAGGACGTTTATCCCATTCATTCTCTTGGCTTATTCTGACCTTAGTGCTGCAACTAGAAACAAATTAGGCAAAAGGGAAAAAAAATCCTTTTATCCAAGGGGGTCGCACTGGATACATGAGCTTCTTGTCTCGTTTTTCCCCTTTCTCCACCAACCTCTGCTTTTGTTTAAAGTAACCAACAATTAATTATGTGGAAAATGGAAAATTAAAAAGCCAGAGGTTACCACTTCAGGTACAAGTCAGAAAAGGTGTATTTCTAAGAGCTCTTAGTGGGTTAAGATGTGAGGAAATGAGTATCGTTTAAGCCAGTGGGTACATGGGAAGGCATGTCCTTGTAGGTAGGAAATAACAGACTTGATATCCTATAGATGTGACAATCCTAAAAATAGTTTTAAATTGTGTATTGTAATAATCTGCCTTCTACTATTATAACCTTTTTAAAAAACAAATAAAATACGTACAAATCACTGGTAGAATCCATGTAAGAAGGACATAGGTTGTGGGTCTTAAGGAATCCCACCATAAAGAAGTCTTCTGCAGGCTTCCTACTAGTAGTTCAACTAGCAAGGCTTGAAAGATTTTTAGGACAACCTGTCTTGTAGCACCACTGCATTTTTTGCTGCTGATCCAGGACAAAGTCAAGAAATGAAGGTATTTGCCACCAGCTGAGAAAGGAAATGAAGTAAATGAAAGAGAAGAAGAAAACAGATGAACACTTTCAGCCTCAGAAATTGTCTTACCCTTGAAATACACCCAATTTTTATTTTGATACTATAGTACTTTAAACTGATCAGGAATTTTCTAAGTGATTTTTCCTTTCCAACAATGATGTAATTCCACAAAGTTGGTTTCTACCCTGCCCAAAATTTCATTTTTATTTTCTATTTTAGGCCTGGGAAATGGAAAGAACTGAAGATGGCTTTTGTTTAAAATCAGCTTCAGTTGTATATCAACCATTTATTACATTAAATTGCCTAAAAAAATAGTGAATTACCAAAAGAAATCAGAACAGTTTTATTCATGGTGATGATTTGAAATGTGCTGAAATACTTCATCATTTTCACATGCAAGTTTTTTTTTGCTGAAACCTTTCAATATTCTATATTTCATCTGCATTTTCAACAGAAATTACATCTTAAATTAGGACAGGTTCCTGCAGGACAGGAATTTAACTTATTCCTTATAGGTTAGACATGACCAAATATCTTGTGAGGATTCCAGCTGGAGAATCAACCTGTTCTCCAGAACAGACTAGAAGACAAAGCTTGAGTTTCCAGAAGAGAAAACCTGATGTATGAAAATAGCATATGTTGCTAGGATTATCCTTTGACTTAAAGGAATGATGATGGTACAGTTTGGTTCTTAAAGGAGCTGAGAACCTTGAAAGCAGCAATTGCTGCTGCAGTATCTTTGTACACCTGTTAGGAGATACCTCCATGCTTGGAACAAGCCAGACCTGGAGGATCCTTGTCTCTTAGCAAAAATACAGATGCTAGAAAGAAAACCCTAAAATATGGGCCCAGTCACAGTACAGAGCAGTACTCTCTAGTAGGCATGGCCAGTAAACTGGTATCAGAAGACTATTCCGAATGAATGTGATGGCAAGTGATATTACATTTCTAGTTGCTAATGCTTATGTGATTTTCACTATAGTAACTTTATAATCCCATTTTCAACCTGCTGGATAGGCAAATTCAGCTGGAGTGCTGTCTCTGTCTCCCCTTGCTCTCCTTCCAGTTTGGGCAGTGCTATGCTTGTTTAACTGGTGGCTTCATCTGGAACAGGACAGGAGGTGGTAGAGGGCTGATCTCCTCTTGATATTTCCCGGGGGGTGGTTGACACCTTGCAGAGTGCCAAGCAGAGCTGTCAGTGTTGGTGCTCTGCGGGCTATGGGGCAGATGGTGTGGATTAGGGATGTACCTGGATCAAGGTCCAGGAAGGAGGAGTCTCATTCCCAGGATTCATCTTAGGACGCAGCTTCCATCAGTGTAGAATTCCTCAAGGACAGGGCTTGATTTTAGGGAGGAAAAGGAAAACATTGTGAAGCAGAGAGGGGAGAAAAACAATGTGTTTGTTATTCACAGTGCCTTTATTCCTACTGACCTTTTCCACTGGGAGAGAGAGACAAAAAATGAGATTGGCATTGTGAAAGGCTGACGTTGTATCACTGATCACCACTCTGGAATGAGATGCTGTGTGCATTTCCATCCTACCTCTGTCTGCAGCTTTCCACTTTATAACGAGACCTAACACTACTACTAGGGAAGTTGGCAGGAGGTTTCTCATAGCGCTCGAGTCAGACAGGAGCAAGCTTAGTATGCCATTAGGAAGGTTTCCCCCTCTTCTCCCTCCCCAACTTTATAGAATTACATCTTCCTTGGTTTTTTTTTTAACTGTCTTCTGACTATGAAACATGTTCTCCGTGCAATCAAAATGTGTCTGACAGAACTTTCAGTTCATGTAAAACAAATACAAAAATAAACAAAACTTGAGAAAAGCAAGCCATTCTAAAATTCCTTGATGTTTTCCCCATAGACATTCAAAGAGTATGTCTAGGGGGAAATCACTGGTACTTCAAATGTACAAGCAGGTATAGAGATAACATACGTCAGTCCTGTAGACCCAAACTTGGCAGTCCATGCTCTCATGAGTGAAAACTGGAGGGGAGGGAGTTCTACTGCCACATACCATCTGCATATTTAGCTCTCATCTTGTTATCAAGTTCTGCCTTTGCTTACTGAATTCACCTTTGAAAAGTTCATTTGCATCAGGAAGCGAAGTGCTCTAGTAAATGGGTTGTTGGAGTCAGGAGCACCAGCCTGCAGTCCCAGCACTGTCACTGTCTGCCGTGTCACTTTGTCTTTCTGTTCTTTTGTTGATTCTCCCACCATTGTTTGATCTCTTCAAGACTGCAAACTTTTACAGGTTCTCGGTATAATGCAGTGAGGCCTTGATCTTGCATTGGGCTTCTGGGTACTGCTGTAACACTAATACTACAAAAGCAAGGAATATTGAAAAGAGGAAGCGCGTAGCCTCCGTCATTCTCTTGCTGAATTCAGAGTAGTGTTGCTGTTGACTTCAGAGGACACAGGCTTGGTATCCATTTTGTTTTCAAGCATATTGAATATTTTGAAGTTCTGTCAGCTGCTCAGTGTGCTGTCGAATGCACTAATGAAAGGTTTTCCTAAAGTTAATTTTCCTACCCGTAATACAATAACCAAATTTGCTTTAACACTTGAAAAAATCCATCCATACTAAAGAGAATCAGTTGCTTAATCCTAAAATTAAAGGTTATTGCATGCAAGAGAAAATAATTACATGCTCAAAGTATGGAAAAAAGAAAACTTTTTTAATATGTAGGTATTTGTATAATTAAAGACTAATCAAGCATGAAGGCTGCTGACTAAACCAGAAAATGAGATTGTTGGCAAGCAATATTGTAATGTAAATGCCATTTTTGTTTAAGTACTAAAGAGCTGGAGGAATGATATCCTGAGCAGATTAAAAGCAAACAGCATTGATAATAAATATTTATCAGATTTCAAATGCAACACACAGAGATTTTTATATTTTACATGCAAAATATATTGGCATTGAAGTATTCAGTCACTTTTCAAAGGTTTGTTCACATCTTCACTTTAAACTGTTGAAAAGCAGGCACTCACTAGTAAGAGAAACAGCTTTAGAACTCAGTCTTAACCTGTAGCAACATCAGTATCTATAGGCAATGGAAAACAGCTGACAGTTGCTAACATACTTAACTACAAATGTATGAGATCAACTCCTGGGGCTGGAGAGTCAGAATTTTAATGGTCCTTATGTGTGTTTTCTCTTTCTTTTCTTCTAAAATGTTCACATTAATTTTTCAAAAAGAGAGAGAATCTTCTCAAACTTAAATCCATGCCAGGAAACAAGTGCATAGTAAAGTATTTATGGAGGGCTTATGTGTATATATACAGAAATTATTCCACTGTAACATTTTGTTGTAGAGGACTGATTTAGTTAAAAGTTTGTATCTCCTTGGGGCACTGCTTTTAAATTTGTGTAAAAGTATTGTGCTGGTTAAATATGCTCATCATATACCTTTGTGTTGTGTTATTGTAGCCTAAATCTTGTTCAGAAGTGAATATAAAGGTATTTGACTACATCAAGAGTTGAGGAGAATGAGGACATGCTAGAAATGAAGTACCAAATGCATTCCCATTCCCATCCATTTTCTTTCCATTACACTGTTCCCAGATTTGGCACTACTCAGCCTGCTGAGGCCCAGCAGAAACCATCTCTTTTAATCAAGCCTCATCATGCAATGGTTGAAGCTAATTTAAAATGCCCTGTGAAACATCTGTGAAACAGACTTAAACCCAATGGTTATGATAGTAACGCAGTCAAGACCTCTGGTTTAGCACGTGCACTGTGGGCCATTATATCCTTTGTGTTGATGTGTACCTCCTGCTTCCTTATACATTTACTTTTCACAGTAATTTTCATCTCGCTTTGTTCTGAGTGAGATACAATAGTATGTCACTGCCAGAGCTATCCAGGGAGAGTGACAATAGGGAATTTTGAATGTGAGGCTGCCTACAACATTATCAAATTTTTCCCAGCCTGCTGTAATTATATTCTATTTGCCTTCGGACAAAGGGAGTGTAGACAAGGTACAACTAAATAATGCTGTGCAAAAGTAATGCTAGGCTCTTGAATAGGCACTGATCTAATTTTGAGAAGGGTTGAGTCACTCCCAATGACGTGAACTGTAAAAATTATTACTTAGCCCTCAGAGGAGCAAAAATAGAGATTTCAACCCCTGGATTTCTTGGAAAAGTCTTGCTCGTGTCTATAGGTTATGTCACAGGAAACTGACAGCTTGCAAATGCCAAAATTCAGACTAAGCCAGACAGGTTCATGCAGTATCCTGTGTTTATATGAGTTACTGAGCTCTTAAATTTGTAACTTCACGGACAGGCATATTAATGTATCATCATTATGTAAAATACTTTATAGGTCTTCTAAGCAATTCATATTTACACTAGTTTAATGATGCTAAGGATTACAGGGGTAAACAGCACACTAAGTAGGGAAAGAACAAACCTTGTGTGTAGACCATCAGTCAGTGGTCCAGCAAGAAGGAAGCTGGAAGAGGCAGTAAAGCACGTTTAGATCAAAGTCATGCAGCTGCTGGTCTGCGAGCCAGGTCTGACCCATAGGAAGTTTGTGTCCAGGCCCCAGGTGGGCAAATGAAAGAAAAATAAAAGGCTTTTGAAGGCAACTGCACACGTGCTTTGCCCTGGGATGTGCTGTTGCTTGTGAGTCCCAAGAGCAGCCCAATTACCTAAGAGAGGCGGGCAAGTGAGAAGTCTGCCTTTTGATATTTGTTTTTCACACATACCTGAGTGAAGCATAGGAATAAGTTTTAGGTTGCCAGTTAGCAAAAGACCCTAATTCTTTTCTTCTGCAGAGATGTCTGTGCCTCCTAAAGATTACTTCTGAGTCAAGCAGGTGGTAATTCCTTGTTGTTTTCTAACTGCAGTGCTGTATAAAGTGTAAGTTACAAGAAGGATTTACCTATTGTTTTTCAGAAGGGACATTACTATGGTTTACTGAGGAAAACATGGTAACATGTAAATTATTTAAAGGCTGAAACAGACACTTTCACAAGTCATTAAACTACCCTATGTCTTGGAACGCAAAGAGGATATCCTTGGGATATTTATCTGAGGGGTGTGCAGGTCAAAAGGGGAATGGAGTCAGCAGAAAAAGCAGCAGTCACATAGAGAAAGAGCAATTATTCACAAAGTAAAAATGAGGATAGTGGTTAGAAGTGTCAGCATATACACGTGAGATGCATTTGGTGGGGCCATTACTTCTGAAAAAAGCCATTACTGCCGTTTTGCACCAGATACCGTGTACCTATTTCATGGTAACCGTGGCTTGCACAGCATCATTTATATGAAAAACCTCCAAAGAAACCTCAAACCGCCTCGTCAAATGTGGAAATGTCTCCCAGCTCTCTGGCATTATACTCTTAGACAAGCATCAGCCTAAACAGGACTTCAAAATGCTCAACACTTCAACACTTGTATGCATCATCTCCACTTACCTTTGTGAATCAGTAAGGACGTGCAAGCCTCACCTTCAGTGTGTGATTTTGAGAGGCTTAATCTGATTCTCTAGGTTAACAATCTCCTCTACACCAAATCGCAGAGAGTAAGATCACAGTCCTGGTTATCGCCTCACTTGGAAGTCTGAAGGCCAGCCAGAGGCTGCTCTGTTTTCCAGAGGACTGTCCAAAAGACCTACCTTATTTTCAGATAAGACGTGCCCCTCATTGAGCAGCAGATATTGAAACTTGTGGAATTTTTTCTGGACACACTGTATTTGGTTTTGTAATCTCTTCACAGGAGAAAGTCTTACTGCTAGGATTAGGCAAAAATCAAAACCAAGGATATTCCACGATCTCAACAAATATTTGAGTCCAAAGCAGAAAAAGAAAACAGAAAAGACAGGGTAGCTGCCAAAGTTTCACATGGATGAAGTAAAACTGTGACGTCCAGTTTCATTTGGTTTACTTTACCATATGCACCCCTATGCCGTTTGAGAAATTGGTTTCAAAATTAAGAGCCCAAAATGAGGAAATTTCAGTACTACCAAAACACTTTGTTTGGAAGCTTATGGAAGGAGAAACTTCTTAAACACCATCACAATGCCCACTACTTTTCAGGAAATTTCATTTCCAGTGGAAATAATAATGGTGCAATAATTTTTTCTATCTGAATTCTTAAACCTATTTGCAAAAATAAATTGTCACAAAATATTCTAACTTAATCCTTAGTTTGGAAATCACTGCGGGCTTCAGAAATGCTACCTGGTGCTTAGAAAAGTGAAGGCTGGCATTTCTCTAGTAAACTGGAAAGCTGCACACTGTTGAATAGAATGTTCACATGAGGGTGCTGGTTTTAAATTTCCCAGGGGGTGATTCAGCACATCAAGGCAACAGGAGTAATGATCTGAGGAGGAGGCTCCTCACAAGGTAGAAAGAAAAAGATCAGTACACTTCCCCCTTCTGACAGCTGACAGACCAGGGATCGCCCTGTGAAATAAAGTCAGCCATGCCAGTGAAATGGTCCAGCACTGAGCAAAGGTTTACCTCAAGAACTGAGGTTTTTAATCACCAAGGCGATAACCACCCTCATTTGCCTACAACTTACTCCTTTGCAAAATGCCTAGCATCCTTCCTCAAACAGCTGGACAACTCAAGATGTCTTTTTCATCAGTTTTTGCTGAAAACTGTATATTCACTGAAAAGCAAGTATATTCATGGCATCTGGTGAAATCATCCCATGAAACAGTATCTTAGCCCCAGGTTCAACCCTTTCAGAGCACCTGAATCAGACATGAGGCTTCCACCAGGGTCTCCACGTGCTGGTGAGTGCCCTGATTTGGCAGAATAATGAACACTTGAGGGCTTTTACTTTTCCTTTTTGGAATATAAATAGTTCGCTGTTCATCAGGCCTGAAAGAGAACTTACCCTCCTACATGTCCTAGTATGCATGGTTGCTTTTACAAAGGAAACAATTCTAAATAGCATCAGAAAAAGGTTGTGAGCCTCTAAGTATGTATGTCTTTTCAAGTTAGAGAACTGTCTGTTGGAAATTTTAATGAACAATTTCTCATTGACAAGACCACAAGGAGCTCTGTAAATATTCCAGATGTCAGCTAAGACTGGTCTGGCTTTGTTCTCTCTGGGGAGAAGAGGGGCTGAATGAATAAGGTTACATGATATTCTCTCAGTTGTTTGGATGGGAGAGCTGCCACTTCAGCATGGCACGAGCACTGCTTTTCCTGGGAGGGCTGGTGGTGCTTGCGTTGCATCTGGCTGCTTCTCATTTTGCAGTCATGCAAAATGAAAGGATGTTTCCCGAGCTCTTTAAGGGGAAATTTTTGAAAGATGATTGATAGAGAACGATGGCTATAGGATACATAAGGAGCTTGTGTTTGATGAATTGGTATCTTCTGAGGATAAAGAATAATCTCTAATGTAGGTATTGAGTGACTTCCTATCACTCAACACTACTTTTAATACAAGGAGATGTTGAAATGCTTCTAGACAGTACAGTTAAAATAGATCCCTAAATATCTAAATGCTAGCTTGAGACTTTATGAGCAAAATTTGACTTTTAATGGTATTAGGTCAATACAGACTTTAAAAAAAAAGAGGAATTACAAGTTCTGAAAATGAAGTTTTAGCCTTAGTGCTTTGATAAAGATCCATGACCCCTGGCCCTTTAAAAATTGAACTTAGACTGTAAAAATATCACTTCTTATTGATCACATGGTTATTAAAGTCAGTCAAATGCTCAATTTATATGTCAAACACTTGTAATATTCCCTGTAAATATTAGAACAAAAGAAGAGGGTGATATTGTGTTCAGTTGCATCAGATCTGTTCAGCTTCTCATCACTGAGAAATAATAAAAATGTCACCAAGAAATGCATTAAATATTACCAGGCTAAATTAATTTACAACTGCATCATGTATGTGGTGCACGTGTGCATTAGGTCATGTATGTGAAGGCAGGAACATACCCATCCATGTAACTGGGTGTGATAGGATATATATGCCACATGTTCTCTTCTTTCAGTTACACCTTCCTTCTCCCTGCCACCTAGTTGCAGCCCTGGAAAGGTATGGCTTATTTGTGTAATCTCAAGGAGAGTGAGGAAACTTAATAAGTCAACAGATATTAATTAAATGTTAAAGGCAGGTTTTAAAGTACCTTCAATATATATTGCTCCTAATGACATTCAAGGGCAATAGGAGGTCAGGGGGGAGATCTTTAGATCCCCCAGGCTCCCCCAAGATGCCTTTCCATAACCAGATGCTTTCATATGAGTAATCGAAAGAAACCTTTAGTCAACCACTGGGGAGTCTTTACAGCCTGGCTTCGATTGGAGTCTGAGTGCAGGCCTGTGAGCAGGAGGTGTTTGTAAGCATTTCTAATGGCATTTTGATGTACATGTACAAAATTGATGTCGGAAGGATCATTGTAAAGTCCCAAACAGTGGAATATTGAGGACATTTTCAGGTGGCAGTCAGATTCTGGCTGGGTGAGCCCAGTATATTTTCTCATGTCACAGTTGATTAGGTTCACAGGGAAGTGGAAAGAGTAAAAAATTCTCTTATTACTGCAGCAATGCCATATCAGCCTCTTTTCCCTTTGAATGCAACATTAGTTTTTGTCCAGAACTCTAACTGCTTTCTACAGTTTGGGGAATTGTAAAGCAGAAACAATTTTCCCAGCCAGGCTGACCTTCACAATAATGAGAAATGACTGGAATTTCTCTCTATTTCTCTAACATTTGAGGAGGGGGGATAGGAGGAATGTGTTTGTTTTACCTGATATTATGTTGTGGGCGTCTATTTGGCACTTGGAGCCTAATTTTTTCCATTCAGGAGATTACATGGACTGTTGCACCATCTGACCCAGTAGCCAGCCCTTGAGCTGACAGTAATGCACTTCAAACCTTTTGTTATCACAGCACTGATGGCATTTTGTTTCAGCCATTAAATGATTTTTTTTCATGGGATGGCTATTTTCATTTACTCTTCAGTACTTGTTCAGGTGATGAGCAATGATCTTCAGAAAATTTAAGATTCATTACTGGCCAGGAAAATGGAGGAGCCTCAAGATGGACAGAGATCTGCAGAGTGTTCTTTGTGAGGCTGGTGCTACAGTACTACGATGCTGATCATCTCTTGGAGACAGGATAAGAAAATTCTGCTTTAATGTGCAAAACAGAGTGCTATGTCCAGAGAGTCTCCAACAGCAGCACATCTGGCTAGAAATATGAGTTGTTCCCTGGTTCTTTCCAGGT
>NW_009917690.1:58545-78278 GCF_000696875.1 Nestor notabilis | reverse complement strand
TCTTTCCCTGTGGAATGCGAGGCCTGGTGGTCCAGGCAAGGTCTGCCCTGCAAACACAGAAGCAGCATTACAGAGGTGTTGATATACCCAAGATAGGTTTTGTGAAGCAAAATTCGGTGCCAGGAAGAGTCAAGGCACTACGACAGGACATTAAATGCAGTGAGCCACCCAAGCAAACATGTAGGGTGCTGGGCACACTTATACAGCCTACGCTGAAGTCCACACTGCTGCATCTTCACTGTGGTATTGGCAGAAACCAGGTGGGCTCAGGCTGGACTCCGCCTGCTCCTGACTACAGTGTAGACCTATCTGCCACTTGACATCTGTGCTGGTAAAATACCCAGCAGTTCCTGGAAATGGGCACAGGTGAAAACATTTCAAATAGAAGACAAGCTGAATCAGATCTCTGGCTGCAAATCACTCAGCTCTGAAGGCTGAGTGGTAGTTTCAGGGAATTAATAAGTTTCAAGCGTTTTCCTTTAATTTTTGCTTTGTTATAGCTAGGACAGGCTACAGAAATATCAGAATATGATGGAGGAGGCAGGTTTTCACCCTTTTTTTCCACCATGGAGGAGCAGAAGGTCTCATGGTATTTCTAGGAAAAGAAGGTTGCATAATACACTGTAAACTTTCAACAGTTTGAATGTACTCCTCTACAGTATCTGAAAGGCCTGAAGTGGCGAACATACACCATTAAATTGGAGTTATGTTTTCCTAGTTAATATTTCCATGTTACAGCCATGATGTTAGGACATGGTTTTAATTCCATGCTAATAGCCTGCAGTATGGGGAGCAAAGTGAAGGAATATTAAATTCCACAATGATGCTGTAACGCTTAAGAGTGCAGTATCTCATTTAGTGCGGTTGGTGGGCACACCGGAGCCTCCACCACTAGTGGCATGCTGTAATCCTGACAGGGGACTTTCTTCTGATCTGCTCCTTCACTCAGAAATATCTGTATGTCTGTAACTCATCAATTATGAACAAGGTCAGTAGGTGCAGAAATGCTTGAAATTGCAGGGAACATTTCCTTTGCGTTGCTATAGAGCATTACAGGAGGCTTAATTTATAAACTGTTTGGTGCTCATCCTTGCCTTTCTCTTCTGGTCTCTTAAGGCAGGTGTTCCTTGAAGCCCTCAGCAGCCTATTTCTTAGCCAGTGCTGCTCTCTCTCTGTATTCCCTTTACTCTGTGTACTTTACATACATGTTTGCCATGAGAAGAAAGGTTGGGATCATGTGAATCCAATCCTAAAACGAATAGAAATAAAGTAAAGCAAAGTCTGAGTGGGTTGAGACAGATCTGCTGGGTCTTCCCTCCTAGGAAAGGAGAACCCAGTGGAGGAAGGAGCGAAGAAGAGTGCAGACTGCCCTCACATTTGGACCTAATCTTTTTCAGGAAACCCTCATTCTCGGTCTTCATATAGGACTGGCCGAATCTGTCAGATCCTTGGAAAGTTATAATCTGGGAGAATGAGACTAGATAGTCTTATGATAGAGAAAGGCAGCAATCACAAACAGTGCTTGATAAATCCAAACTCAGATAATGCCTTTGTCTAAATTAGTTACAGAAAATAATTGATAATTTGAAGCACTTCTTTATTATAACTAGCACTGCCCTGCTTTGTTCACTCTTTGCAGTGTCTGATGTTTGATTCATACTTCCATCTATAGCTAACTTTTATGAAGACTTCATAAAAGGACAGCATATTAATTCAAAGATGTTCAATACTGATCAATATTCATTGCAAAGCAATTGCAAACACATGATCTTCTTTAGTCATATTTTTTGTCTAGTCCTGAGTCAAACCCTAAGTCTAATACTCATTTCATGCCAGTGTAAATCAGGACCAACCCTGTAGAAGGTCAAGGGTGATACAGCAGTAAGAAAGCAGCGTAAGCAAGATTGATCTTAGTGACTGTGAATTTGGGAAGTTTGTCTTCACAGCACAACTAAAACTTTATGATGCTGACTTGTCTTCATCCTTGAGTTTCTGCACACAGGAAACATCAGTAGAGCTCTCGTCACAGCACCATGTTTGGAGCCTTCCCTGCCTGGCCACATTAAGAAGTCCTTGATTCAGTAAGGCAGGACCTGATCCTGGAAACAGAAAAGCATTACCCTGGTTCCAGGACTGGTAAACTGGCATCTGATACTGGCAGCCCTCAGTGAGGGAAGCACTCCCTCAAGCACTTCTGACTTCGCTAGAGTGGGGAAGCGTACGCTGTATTACATTTAGCATGCAAGACAAGATATACTCCAACTTTAAAAATAACAGCAGTGTCTCCACATCAAGTGCTTTGGGACTTGGATTATACACTTGGCAGCTTTGTGTTTGTTTTTCTCTCCTAGGTAGCAGTGACAAATCACTGCATTAAGAACATACCCAGGTAGGAATGAAAGGTGTTCTACCTCCTGATCTCTCACCCTGGTGTGCTCTCTGTTATGAAGGAACATTGTTATTTTGTATGTAACAGGCTAAATGTGTGAAAACTGATCAGCCAGTCTCAAAGCAGTGGGATAAGATTTAATTATGCTTATTAAGCAAGGGACAGAAGTGTCCGAGGTGTGTGGAGAAGTTGCCTGAGCTGCTAGGTTAAGTTAAGTATTGGATGTCCTGGTCAACTTGGGGCCATCTTCTTAATACCGAGAAAAGCATATGGGTGGGCTGCTGTAATGAGAAGGAACATGAGATGTGTGTATGTAGGGTCCCAAATACACAAGTGGCATAAAGGGGCTGTAGCTCTCCTGTCCACCACTGGTGAGTGGCGGAAGCTGAATCTCACCAGGCTGCCAAATTGAGGATGAGGAACATCATCAGGCCCCACAGGATAAGTCCTCACATTCTCTGCACCTGTTAGGAATTCACTCAAATTCCTAAAACTTTCAGAGGCTGCAGAGCACCCAGGCAAAATAAAACCAGTATCTAAATATAGGAGAAATAAAAGCAGTATAAAAGTATTGGCGATGGTGTTCATTCCTGGCTCTAGCCTGCAGGAAGCAGTGGAGTGCTGCTGAAAACTGTGGAGAGACAGAACACTACTGCTCCCTGCTCTACATCTCTACAGAAACCTCAGCATAACCTTTCGTGTGTGATCTCCTAAATGCAAATGATGTTCGTAACGTTTATCTTAAGGCTTTTTCCTCCCACCATTTGCCAGCCAGAATTAATGGCACAGCAGCAGAACAAGCAAGTGATACAAAGAAGTGTCCAAGAATGTGTGCCATAAATGTACAGTGCCAGCTTGCACCTCCCTGGCCATAAGTTCACTGGCAGAGTGCCCTTGTGGAGCTAAACCTCGCTCCTCATATTTTTGTTAAGAGGGTCCCTTTCTCAGCCCATTTCCTCCACCCCAACACATACCCTCTGGAATCTCATACTTGCTGCTGTTCCAGTAATTGTTTTTTATTAGCTGAATTCCTTCCAAGGAGCCTACGAGTGTGCAGCCATCAGGCCAATCTTTCCAGAAAACAGCAGGCTACCAAGTCAGCTGAAATGGGGGATTATAGGACCCCTGGGTTGGGTAGGAAAGAGTAATATGTATAGCATGGGGTTGCATTACCTGCTTCTGTTCATCGTCAGGCTCCCTTTCAGTCCCACGCTCTTCTTGTTGCAGCATTTGGAGGTTTCTGAACTTCTAATGACACTGTCAGCACTCACTCCACTTCTAGCTAGCCAGGAGGTATTACCATTGCTGCCTTTTCCATTCTGTCATTAAAGAAGTATTTTCAATATACAGGTAGTTCCTTTTCACCTATGTAGGCAACACTGAGAACACAAATACAATAAATAAATCCGTTTAGTATGAATTACTGCTCCAATTCTGCTGAGTATGCTTTAAAGTATTACTGATAAAAAGACTAAGGAAAAGACAGCCTTAAAAACTATCTGTAAGATTGCCTTATCCAGACTTATCCTATGCCTTAGTCTGTATTTTAGCACAGTAATTCTGCCTGCCCTCCATCACACTGTCTTACCAGAGTGTCAGAACCACAGCGATCAGCAGTCATACTGGCCATCTTAGAGCAGTTCACAGCTCCATCTGCTCCTGTAAAACAAAGATGCAACTGATAAAGAAGATGCAGAGCTGGAGAGGGTGTTATGAAAGGATCTAGAAGAACAGGCCAAGATCACAGGCCACTGGGCTATATGAAGTGCGAGCACATAGTCTGTAACACTTCCTGCTCCCAAAGACATTCCTGTCTTAGTAGACAAGCAGGACAAAGGAATTACCATTATCCCCACTTTGCAGATGGAGAAATGAGTTAGTAAGAGATTAAACTAGCTTGTCCAAGGTCACTCAGAGAGCCTGACAGGCACAGAACTTGGACCTAGATTTTCTAGGTTCCTAAGGAAGGATCAATCTCTAAGAAATAGTGTCCTAAGCTATGTTTCTTAATAAAAGAATCTCATATTAAAACGTTACAGAAGTAAAAATGCAATTTCTTTACCTTTCAGTTTGATTAATGGATTCTTCACAACACAACAATAAAGCAAGTTCCTTTTATAATATAGGATATTTGAATCATTGGTTGGTTGCATTTTTTTTCATAAAGTAATGATAGGGAAAAAAAAACCTTTGGTTAATTCCAGGTAGATTTTGTTTTCCCTTTTTTTTTTTTGGCGATAACTTCTAGATATCAAATAGATGTATTTTAAAGTGCTAGGATTTGGCATAATGGTGAGCCAACTAGGAAGAGGCCAGCCTTTATAGATAATGTAACAGTAGAACAAATTGAGTTTCCAGACCTTAGTCCTCTAAGAAGAGCTGAAACCAGAGGGGAAAACTTCCACAGTGTTACTCCCTTGGTTCACCCTATTTGATTGCCGGTCAGTACACGAACCCTATTTTAGAAGTGATGTGATTTCTATCTAAAATAAGCTGTTTACAATGTTCTATGGGCTATTACTGTTTGAATGCTAGTTTCTGAAGTTCTTGAAAGAAGTCTGCGTTAAAGCAACATTTAGAAGATTGTAGGATTGTTTCGTATTCTCTCTGAAATGGAATGTGATTTCATCTGCATCAAGCTGATTTATATGGAGTAATTTTGTTGTTTTTCTTTTGAGTACTTTATGAACTCCTAGAGAGATTATTGACCTCTGCTTAAAAAGTTTGTCATGAGAAGATATGTACCAATTGTAGTCTTGCTATTAGTAATAATGACCATAATGGCATAAATTCAGCTGTTCTTTTTAGAAGACGAAATATTTTCTTTACTTTTGTATAGGCCTAAGTAGACTTTAAAAGCAAAGATGGGGAGGGGGTGTCAGGATTTTCTGCATGTTCCCTTCCAGTGTAACATTGCAGTGTACAATAGCTGCAGAAAACAGGATCACAGTCAAACTGGGATACTTAGTGAAGAACAACCACTAATGAATAATCTCAGGATTCATTTTTAACTATTTTGTTGGGGGGTTATGTATTTAATTGTTAAAAACAGGGGCATAATTACAGACATTCTCCTTATAACAAGGAGGACATTCAGGACAGCACCCTTATTGCCCATGGGAAATGAGTGTGCGATAAATGGAGGCGTAATTTAAGCACAACAGCAGATTTTCTGTACCATGGCCTAAGGCTCTTAGGCTTGCCCTGTGCAACACAGAACCTGGTACTGAAGCTGGTGCAGAGGTCTGGCTTTGTTAACACTGTGCCCAGGATAACTAGGCTGAACGACAAGCAGGGAGAAGGAGACTGTCATGTTAGCACCGTCAATGGGTTTTGAGGCCTGGGCAAGCATTTCTACATTGCTGCTCTAGACAGTTTGTTTTCATCATAAGAAATCACTATATAAACTTAGAGACGGGTCACAGGTTCCCAAGGATGAGAGCTACAAGGCCCTGAATCTATCATACTGCTTTAGATGCAGAAATAGTCACACTGTCACTTACTTAATGATCATTTGGCTTCAGTGTGTCATTTGGGAGCTAGACTGTATAGTCCTGTATAGCCAGGGCTCAGAGGCAGGCCCTTAATGCAGGTTCTTACCTCTCTGCTCAAATCTAAATCACTGAGGAACGCACAGATGTGCCCAAAGTCAGGCAGCAAGGCCTGGTGTGCAGTGTGGCCAAAAGCTGGGAAAACTGCAAAACCATATTCCCCCACAGGCCGTTTGTATAGCTTTGTGACAGAGTATGGGCTTGAGAGGAGCATTATTGCAAGTTTTTTTCTCCTTTACTAATGTAAAGTATATCAGAATAGTTGTGACACTATTTTGTAAAACTAAAAAGAACGCTAGTCAAAAAGACTACATGTTTCTAAGATCATCACATGTAGATTAAAGGCTCATCTCTTATGCAATGACTTACGTATGCCTATCATCTCTTCTCCTAGATCTTCTGCGCAGCAGGACTGGTGTATAGGCTTCATGAGATGCAGAAAGATGACAGAAATACATAAGTGTTTTGATTTACCTATAGTCTTCTTTCTTCCTAATCTAGGATTTAGTGGGTTTATGATGTGTTATATGTCATGTGTCTGACTTAAAATAATTATTTCAATAGTCATTCTTGTGATCCACTTTTTTATGTTTCAGCAGCCTTGTGTTGATATGTTAGAATTAGTTATTTCTTTTATTAGCTCAGCAGTGCTTTGCTCCTGCAAATATAATTCAAGACCTGTAATTTTCTTTTTCCTTGGTGAGATTAATCTCTATATACACTTTTTTACTTGTGTTCTGCTTGGGTAATGGAAACATTCCAAAATGTATATACAACATATTTCATGGTCTTATTTCGATATCGCATATCACCTGTGTTAGATTGTAGCCTATATTAGGTTGTTCTTTGTTCGTTAAAGTTTATGGAGCAATCCCACATTTTGTGTATTTTCTCTTGCACATTTCTTAATACATGCACACACTCTCAGAGTTGTGGACTGCCACAGCTCAGTCCTAAAGGCAACCAATTCACATGTGATTGCTTTTTGATTTCTTTCTTGTATTCTTTTTTTCCCCAGTTTTCCTTTTATGCCAGTTGTCTTTTGTAATTCGGCTTCAAGGACATTTTTGATACAGGTTTGGCAAATATGTTCCTCGTACAACATTGCTGTGGAGTTTCTTTTTATTACTGCATGTTTGTTCTGTAATACTGTCATGTGATTATTTGTCCATCTATTTTTATTTTAAGTGTCTGGATTCATAGTGTTAGGGCTTGGCTCCTACCTTCCTTACACTGGGGTGAGGAAAGAGCAGGCCTCCAGATGTACTAGGTTTTTTCCAGACTTTTACACCCTTTTGGACATAAAGGTCAGCCCAAGAATAGTTTAATTAAACAGATCTTTCCCACTCCCCTTATTACTACATATCCAATCCAGGACATTTATTATAGAATAGGTAGTAAGCACTACACATAAATCTCAGTGTAAGAGAAGAATCTTAGCTTGAGATGCCCCTGCAACATCATCTACTGTGTTCCCCTGAGTAAAGCACCACCTCCAGTTTTGGTTCTGGCTAATTAATGTATTTTGAAGTTTCAAAGGCACCCTGTACTCAGACTGCTCCATAGAATAGCATGGAGTAGCATACGGTCTCTACTTACTATCCAAATTCTTTCCCCAAGAAAAGACAAAGTAATGGCAAGGCAGCAAAAGTAGATCTTGGGTAGTAAGAATACTGTGAAGTGGGATAGGATTGCTAACATTTGAAAACTTACCTGCTCAGCCGTCACACACATACAGGGAACCCACCAAAACAAACCAAGAAAACAGCCACCCCCATTCAAGAAAACAAATTAGGCCAATTAGAGCTGTCCCCCCTGGGACAGGAGCTAGCCCCAAGACACTGCCATGATGTGGGGAGCTGGCTGCCACCAGGGCAGACCCCCTGAAGGCAAAACCATCTGTGTCCCAGCAGTGAACAGACAATAGGCAGAAAAGCTCCCTAGTGCTGCCCACTGCTACCCTTCTTTTGCACAAAAGCCACTTGTAGAGATGAGTGGATGAGGCCTTGCATCCATGACTACTCATCTCTCCTACCGACCTGGAGGCCAGTTACTGCCAATCATAAATAAGGGTCCTGCAGTACTCTGTAGTACAGCTCTTGTGGCTTGACATACAATTTCCCCCCCTGATTTTATTATCTTTAACAGCTATGTGATGAGGGTCATTTATACAAGTGAGTCATCTTTTCTGCATAATAAGATAGCATGATAGTTCTAGAGCTCAAGTAAGATTGTACGAGTTACTGCAATTCATTTTAAAATAGGACTTGATAAAAACAGGGTATCATATGTGACATTTACTACAAGAGTGTGAATAAACAGAAAGCCAGAAGAAATAGTAGGATGCATCTGGGATTTCCCTCTCACTGCAGTGGCAAGTTGAGTAATTGATTTATCTTATGAAAATTGTCCAGAGCATTAATGGTAAAATTAGTGTTTTTTAAAGAATATGTATTTTGTCAGATCACAACTTCAGAGAGAAGACAATGCTTTTATTTATGCAGGGTGTTCTGATAATGTAAGCCAACAAAGCTGAACCAGTTGATTTATGAATAGCAGCAGACCCAGACATATATACTGTGCTCTCCTGGATCTGCTACTTCCTTGTGTAAAGTCAACCTCTACTTTGAAATAGCCCCTTGTAGTTATTTTTATCATTTAAGTGCTTCATAGTTAAAGACCCATGTTTTATGAGCAGCTTTGCTAGTCACTTAGATGTTCATTCATTTCTGTACCTCAGAGCAAGCTTTTGGCCTACATTAATATTACCCATATATATATTATGATAGTGGCTTAAGCACCCAACTTAGAGAAATACTAGATAAATACGTAATGTGCGGCAAAAAGGAAGAAGTATTCCACATGCAGATTTGCCCTGAAATATGAAAATAGGTTTTAATTTGGATCTTGCCTTATTTTGCTGCATGTGCATGTGTAATACAGTCCTAATGGACTTACCTAAAGAGAAAACAAACAAAACAGAGTGAAAGAAAGGGAGTTTTATTATTCTCATTTTTTTTCAGACAGGAAATTAAAGAAATGAAAATACATGGAAGAATTGGACCCCTGGTGAGATTTCTCAGGGACCCTAATCACAAGACTTCCTTCTTCCTCAAACATAATTACTACTATTTCCATCGCATACACTTTGGAAAGTTTCTCATGTTTCCACATGAAATACTAATTTTCTAACCCTGAACTTTCCTTTTAAGCAAAATCAATGAAAAGCTATTGTTGCTTTTACAGATGCCAGAGAGAATTATTACCATCATAGGCAACAATAAAAAAGATATTTTCACCCTCAGTAGATTGAATTACTGAGAAATAACCTTATAATTACTGTATAAAACACCCTGTTTTAACACTGGTTTTAATATCCATAAAGTTTCTGATTTATTTTTCACAAGTCAGCATCAGTGCACTAACTTCTGCCTTGCTCTAAGCTGGTGCAATTATGCTGACCTGTTGCATTGCTGGCTTTTAAGAGGCACACTGTGTTGGATGTGTATTAGTTAGGCACAAAGAGAGAGGTCTGATTTCACTGACATTGATTTAAACAAGCAGCCTAATTATTTTTTTTAATGAAAAGAATTATTTTGGAGTTCTAACAGCATGTCAGGTAAATCTGCTTTAAATTAGGTCTTCATCAGACAGGAGAGGAGGAGAAGCCTTCTAATATCCCATAGTCTGGGGTTCACTGGTGGAAATGCCAGGGAACCCTTGAGGCTCCTGGACTCACACAAAATAGGCTGTTGATTTGTTTGTCTCTTCTGGCTGGTTGATGTTCACCAGGTCTTCTGCAAGTCAGAGTCCTTGTCCTTCTCTCTGAAGTGAAACTAAGGGGTTTGTTACCTGTCGTTGTTGAACGAGGAAACAACGCAGCATGACTGCATTCTCTTTTTGTAGTCAGTTAATATGTACTTAACACTAGGCCATGCTTTTCTGTTCATCTGTTTTCTCCTGGCATGGCAAGAAACCATATGAGTGCCCTCTGTGAATGTTCTCTTTTCAAGGGGGTATAGTCAGCTCTAAGTTTGGAGAAAATACAGCACATTCATCATATTTTGTAGGGAGCATTTGTTTTATTGCATGTGCAAGTAATAGGAATGTATAGGGGTAGTGCCTACCTTCATGTGATAGGTGTAGACCTGCCTTAATTGCACTCTGCCTGGGTTCATCTTGGTTTCTGCCTTGTTGGGAGTGCATTAGAACAGCAGCATGGTCTGGCTGGGTTGCCTTTTGACCCTTGGCTTACCCCTTTTACTGACAGAATTACCAGTGGCACCCACCAGTACCAGTGGCTGCAAAGAGATCTGCAGCTGCACCTTTTCCAGAGGAGTGTTTTGGCACACAGTTAGGAACAGATCTGTGTTCCTCCCACCTCAGAGTGGGTGAGATTAAAAGAAGGCACATAAGGGTGATTTCTTTGAAATGAAGTATTTTGGCTCAATTCATACAACAGCCGTCTGTAGGGGTGATCCATTTTACATTGCCTTTCAAGAAATCATTTTAGTCTCAACTAAATGTTTCATGTGACCTAAAATTTATTTCTTTTCCATTTTTTTCTCACTCCAGGTCTGCCTGAACTGTGTTTTGTAACTGTTTGTGGGGTTTCTTTAAGGGGTTGAGTAGGATGTTTTGAGGGAATTTCTCATTCTGCAGGCAAAAGCATCCATTAGTTTCACAACCGAAGGTGTAACTGTTTTGACTGCTGAGTTCAGGGGAGAGACTCTCTAGTTTACAGTGGCATAAATTAAAAAAAGAATCAGGCCTTTGAAGAGACTATTTGATTTAAATAAAGTATCAATGTAGTTAGCTAATTCTACTATTTCGAATGAGAATATCATTCCTCCCTTATTGAAAATTTGAAGCCTGTAAGAAATCGAAGGGACTGATTCTGACAGTAGTTACCTCTGGTTCAACCAATTGCAACTCTGCTGACCTCATTAAAATTACACCAGATTTATATTCCGGTGGAGAGAAAGCAGAATCAGACCAAGAACTTAGAACTTATGTTATTTTTAGCACCAAAAAAAATCCCTTGTTTTGTACAGCACAAGAATTGCTGCAGGGCCCATAAATATTTTGTGAATCTGGTCAACGGATAAAAGTAGAAAATACTTAGAACATGAAGAAATTCATCTGTCTGTCTATTGACAGTGCCTTATGGAAGAACAAGAGTCTAGGTACAATAAGGCAATAATGAATTTAATGAAAAAGCTACAGACATTCAGGTTGTAAGCTGAGCTGCTGTTGAAAAAGATAGTACACAGTTTTGCCCATATAGCAGAATTCCTTGGCTGAATGTCTAGGAGATTTCCATTGATAATAAATATGGAGGAAATTATTTATTGTAAATGATAATTAGACTTTCCCCAGGCTATGCATTCAGCCAGTAGCAGATAGTGAATAATAACCTAGGCATTATTTCTGACATTCTGCCTCCATACAAACAAAAGGATGATGATAGCTAAACCTTGTCATGACTTTTGTTTAAAATACAGTACTATCAGCATGGAGGTAAATTAATATTTGCATGTGATTTTATGTAATGACAGGTGAAGTGTGCGGTATGTCACAGCCCATCTATATCTGTGAGGCAGAAAAATCAGTCACAGGAACACAGTAACACAAACCCTCTCGAGTTCACCCGGGACTGCGGTAGGACTTGCATGCAGCCTAACTTTAAGCAGTCCTTGCAGCATCTCGGCCTCAGATTTTGACCAATTTGGAACTGATCCTTGCAGCAAAAAACAAAAGAATTCTTTGGCTTATACTTGCAGTCATCACTCACATTCAGCTAGCAGTTCTTCTGTTACCTCAAGCAATATGGAGCTATGCTTTTGTTATAAGAGGATCTCAGTTTCATATACCCTCTTGCCATCAATTTATAGTGCCTAGCACAGTGGCAATTGCAAAGACCTCAGAAACAATACATTCCTAGCCTATATGTTTTTAATTATATTTCCAAGTTTCATTTGCTGTTGGCAACTCAACGTTCCTTTGATTTTGCTGGGGTGAAATATATGAGTTTCAAATACAGCTTTGAAATTGATTAGGAATTAATATGGCAGCATTACAGACACAGTAGATTTACTGCTGCTCTTGCAGCTCTGTGTGAACTCCCATATGGAAAGCCTATTGTGATCAGATCCAGAGTGACTCAAGCACAGTGGCTGTGACTGGAGAGAAGAGAAAAGGAATCAAGTAGGTAAAGGCAGAAGGAGAGTCAATCATGGCTTTTTCCACCAGAAAAGCCCAGGGAGGAGTCACAGGAAAAGTAGGACTATGGCTGGATTATGATAAATAAATAAATAATTTGTAACCATCTTTCAAAGCAATCATTAAGTTTATAATGACTGGTACACTTCTCAGAAGAACATTAGCAAAATGAAACCTGGAATCACCTCACTGATGCTGTGCAGCCCAGCCCCACACAGTGTGCGTAAGCAAGCTCTGGCACTGCTGCTTCTAGGGCAGCTCAGTTTGGGGAGCAGGTTTCTTGCTGACACGAGATGAGGTGGAAATGCCTGGGAGGAGAGAGGGCTCTCTGTGGGAATGCTACATATGTGGCTGCATTACACTGTTAACCCTTCTGCCTTTCCTCTTCTGCCGGAGCTGCACTGAGTGCACAACTTTTGGCATGTTAAATGCACAATTGTTACCAGCTTATGTGTAGCTTTATGTTCAGAGCAAGGCTGCTGGTGAGACTAGTGGGTGTACCTATGCATAAGCAGTAGCTTTCAAGTGCTGTAGCCAGCCCTGTGCTAGCCGGTGGCTTCTTTATGTTTGCAGTCAAATTAAGCCTTCAAAGAGGAATGCAGCAGGAGGTTGCTACCATCTGAGATGCAATATGCTCACATGCTGCTGGTGCAAGGAGGGGGAGCATGAGGCTCCTAAGTGTTCATTGCTGTATCTTTAGAAAAGGAGTAGTAGCAGTAACCTCCCCACTGACACACAGAAAGCAAGCAGCTGAACAATGGCACATTCCCAGTCCACCACTGGGCACTACTGGACACTGTACTAAAGTAATAAAATCGTGCCCCAAGGAAGATGTTAACAGTATCCAGCTTAGGGACCCCCAGCATCCTTTCTTGCATGCCCTTTCCTCTCACACAGACTTATGGGTTTCTTGTTTTAGCGGTTATCAGGCATTTATTAGAAATGTGGGTTTGACTTCAAGGTTTTCAAACTAAATGCTTCTTTCAACTTAGTTCAAATCTCACTTTCTATACTGAGATTTCAGCAGATCTCACATGTCTAGTTAAAAATCAGTCTCTCAACTGCTTTGATCTCTCATGTATTCTCCATGAAACCCGGGAAACAGAACTTCTCAAACTCATGGTATCAATTATGATGTTTATGTCATTTTGACTTTGGGGCGAACTGATGTAATTGCAGAGGATTAAATCTTTCAGCTTTCTAGATACCTGGATTTAGAACCAGATTTGGATTTTGGACCTTTCCACTGCATGCAGGAGTTGTGAATCATTCTTCAGCTTTGTATCAGATGGGTGCATCAAGTAAGGTCAAGTTTGGAGCTGAAGGCAGTGAAAATATTCCACATAGTCCCAGTTTTTGGAATCCAGATAGATTCCAAGATCTGACCTTGTTCTTATTCAAGTCAATGAGACTACAGGGTGAGCACTTTGCTAACATGGAAGCAGGCCTATTTGGTGATGCTACTTAGTGTCATTACAAGTAAATGAAAGTACCCAGATGTATTTCCAGCTTCAAAAATGAGGACATTTGCAGAGCAGCTGGCTTAGAATTTTTAAAGTTCTCAGTCAGCAATGTGTCCCTGAGTATTAAGTAGGATTTATTCTTTGAAGGGGCAAAAGAGAAGGTCTGTACACAAAAGTCTGATTTTTAATACGAATATTCAAACAAACAGTTCCAGGCATTTATATTAGGTTTGCAAAATGTACTGTAAAACAAGACTGTTTCAGAAATACTTTCTCAAATACCCAAGATGAAGCGTCATATTATCATTGCATTTTTAACATTTATATATGCAAATGGTCATATTTATGTGTGCCCACGCCATTCACACATTCAAATGCAAGGCAAGTAAGTGTTTTAGATTAAGGAGATGAATTTAGTGTGTCTCACAGTTGACATACTTTCCACAGAGGCTAGATCACTGAGACCCAAGTGTAGGCTCTTATCCAAGAAGACAGATGGCAATTTCCTTTTGATAAGAGTTCATTTTTTTAGCAGCAAGGGAGCCCTGAAGTAACCATTTTTCTTGTGGGGAAAGCATCTTTCAGAAGCCAGATAAATCATTCTAAAATACACAAACACAGGAACCAAGGAACTAATCAACCTGAAATGAGCTGAGTTGCAGCCCCTTTCAGAAAGTTTAGGAGATATTCCTTGCTTTCATTCTTGCTGTGCATGGGAACTACTCCAGAAAATTGGAGAATTCAGACAATTTGTTTGATACACTTTCCTCTTTTGTGAGCACCAATACAATTTATCATTAGCAGTGATGCAAAATTTCATCAAGTCAGATGAAGTAGTGTGTTTGCAGTATGTTTACATCATGCATAAAATCATAGAACAGTTATAGCTTGAAAGGACCTTAAAGAACATCTCATGTGTTCTCCCTGAAACCTGGAAAATGGAGAGAAAACTTCTGAAACACGTGGTATCAGGTGGATACAGTTGTAGGTATTTTAAAGACTGCATAAACATAAATGTAACAAGCCAGATGAAACCAAGATGTCTCTGTTTAATTAACATCTGGAACAGTGTGTGCCAGCTCATACAGATCTGGAACATTTCATACTTGTAAGTTATAAATGTGGACAGCTAGGAACCCACAGGACTAGAGTCTGTGGGTAGCCTTTAACTACTGACCAAAAGGAGTCGGTCAAATACTCTTTGTGGTTATTTATATTTAAATATATTCAAATATGTCCACTCTTCTTTTTGGTAAACATACAAGACCCAGCCTCAGACATGCTGACACCTTTGATTTAGTTTATCTTGTAGGATTAGACCCAAACAGGATCATTTCCTCTCTTTTCTATGTGTCTCTAATAGAGCAGAAATGAAAATGGCTGGCGTGGTTCCACTCAGTCCTTGCCTGTGCCCTAATGCGTTCTTCATTATTCATGTCTCCAGTAATTTGGTCCTAGAGGTCTGGGAATGGTGTCTGCTCTTTATTTGCTTTGCCACAGCTCTATTAAAAATACACCTCTTTGTATTTTGAAAATTGTTATCTTAGTTTTTTAGACTGGTTCCAATTTGACCAGCAGCACCTTGTTTACAAAGATACTGTGAGAAATGTTGTGCATCCTCCTCTATCCATGTCATATCAAGGCATACATGAGCACTGCGGGCTTCCCATCACCTCAGGTCGCGTCGCTTTGCATTGAATCAAGTCATATCGCATCAGTGATACCACTATCAGTACTTATTCCTGATAGAAAATTCAGCATAGATTTAGACAGCAAAATAGCTCAGCCACAATAAATGTATATAATGAGCAGATTAAGTATCCGGGAGAACCAGATATTTTAAGTGTCCCTGGCAAGTTGGTGCTTTCCGATATTCTAGTATCCTTGTCTCTACCGTGTATTCTTGCACATAAATTTCTGATATATGTGCATGTACTAAAGTGTCTGTCTAAGCAGCCTATTTGGAACTCTTACCATCTACAGCCATTTGCAAATACAGACCTGTGCAGTTTTGAAATAACCAGATGTTCTTGGATGGGTCTGGATATTCACTGTATAGTTTATAGGTTGATCATATCCCAGCATCGTACAAAAAACCGATGTTGACAGATTTAATTTTTTATTCATAATTTGGGATCAGCTTCAAACATTTGCCTGCTGGGGCATGTTTTAAAAGAGTTATGCATGATTAGGCTCCATGACAGCCATTTTATTAGACATTTTACCCTGCTGTTCATTTATGAAAGTTAAATGTTGTAATTATCCTATTGCATAAACTAAAAAGAAGGGAGGGGAGGTCAAAAGAGAAAAAAGAAAGCCTCTTACTGATGTCTAAACTATACAGGGCTTCCAAATGTTTGATCATAGTATCTTCAGCAACAAAATTAACTTCTTTTGGTTTATGTTACCTATGGATTCTCTCTTGGCTTTCTTGGGATCTGCACATTCACAGGTGTCTTCAAAATTTGACTTATTTTTGCTAAAGACCCTAAAAATAAATTAAACCAGCACAGCTCAAGCACCCACAGTTGAAACATCCCTCTGTAGAGTTCTATACAAATGCTAAGTGGTCTTCTTAGTGCAAACATTTGGCACTCATCCCTGTGGTATTTAGGTGCTTCTCCAGGATTAAGTTGAAGTGTCTTTTTTAAAAATACCTTCAAGGATTTTGAGATTCAATGTGGGTCCAGGGAGCTATCGACAGGTATGAGGTACACACGTGTATTGAAGACAATTAGGAATAGAATAATTGATAGAATCATAGAATCACAGACTGGTTTGGGTCGGAAGGGACGTGTTAAAGCTCTGTGTCTTCAAGGTATTGAGGGCACTTGCATATTGTTGTTGTTACATATAGTCTACAGTTACTGTAATGGGATGGTGGGGTGGGTTAGCTTTGGCTAACAGCAAAATGCCCACCTCGCTGCTCACTCCCTGCCTCAGTGAGATGGGGGAGAAAACAGGATGAGAGAGCCCATGGGTCAAGATAGACTGCTTACCACTGTCATAGGCAAAACAGGCTCAACTTGGGATAATTAATTGTGGCCAATTAAAACAGATTTGGGTAGTGAGAAACAAAAAGACAAACATTAAAACAACTTTCCTTCTGAATCTCCCAGGCTTAACTTCACTCCTTCAGTCCTGACTCCTTTACCCTCCCGTAGTGGTGCAGGGGAATGAGGGGCTATGGCCAGTCCATAACAATTCCTCTCAGATGCTCCTTTCTCTTCACACTTTTCCCCTGCTCTTGCACAGGCACTCCAGGGTTCACAGTTCTCATCAGGAAATACCCATCTGCTACAGTGTGGGGTCCGTCAAGGGCTACAGTGGGGATTCCTGCTCTGCTGGGGACCACCTCCTCCTCCTCCTTTCTCTGTCTTTGTTGTTCCCTGTTTGTGTTCACTCATTTCTCCCCTCCTTCTCTGCAGCTCCCCTGCTACCAATACGTTGCCACTTACACCCCATACAGGTGATAATGCTGGTCACAGCGATGAAGAAGGTACCAGAATACCCTCAGGAACCTGTGCTCAGTTTGAAATGGTCTTTTTCCCTTAAGGCCAATTGACAACTGCTCAGAATCTGTCTCACGAGCCACTGTGAAAAAATGGGAATAAAACCCATTACATTTTATTGTGTAATTCTCTCATAATCTTAACACAGATAAAATTCACATAGATTCTCAGTTAAAAATTCCTACAAAAGCAAATGCCATACTAATAAAATTTTCATTTCTCTGGTCATTTTTCACAGCCTGGATAGAAAACTGTCGTGTGTTTCTGATTTAGAGCCATTGCTGACTTCTTCTCAACTTCTAACGTTACTGAAATCAAAGGACTTTTCTGTTTTCCCTTGAAAAGCTTTAGTTTAGACAAATACTTTCAGTAGCTGATCCAGTAGTGTGATGCTGCCTACAGAAAGGATTGTCTCAGAACACAAGAGACTAAGGATCTGTTGGTCCCTAGTTAAATATACTGCTTTTCTACACTC
Source organism: Nestor notabilis (assembly GCF_000696875.1). NCBI lineage: Eukaryota > Metazoa > Chordata > Aves > Psittaciformes > Psittacidae > Nestor > Nestor notabilis. The sequence goes on along the minus strand of NW_009917690.1, from coordinate 60,666 downwards.
TTTAATCTCTAGGAGGTATCCAGAAATGTGATTTTTTAAACAGCCTTCCTGAAAACCACCAATACTGTTTTGCAAAATGAAGTTACGCCTTCTGTTACTCCACAGTATGTCCCTCCATCCTCCACTGCTGCATTCAGATAGCAGATCTTCACTCTTAGCCTCTCCCACAAGCCCTTTAGGAAACACACACCATTTAACTTCATTCTTATGCTGGCAGTACACAAAGTGACTTTACATTTCAGGTTACAGGCCCATTTTTTCATACGATGCTCTGGCATCCTGAAATGTCTTGGCTTTTCATCAGTTAAACCACTTGGTTTTTACTTCATATTTGTTGGATGAGTGATATTGTAATGAGTAAAACTGGCTCTTTGATTTCCAGACCAGGGGAATGACAGTGCAGCAGGATATACCCTTTATAGAGAAAAGTGGAAGTACTGCGTAGGCTATCAAATCCGATCTTGTATTCAGCTATACATCAATGCTTGATCAGTCTTTCACTGCAAGTTCACCGAGGTACTAAGTTGTCTTTGGGAAAAAAGAGAGGAAGAGGGTATTCTTCCAGAAGAAAAAAGTATTTGTGGCTCTCGAGAAAGCTGCTTGCAGCATGGACTCTACCACACTTGTCTTGAAATCATTCTCTTTGAAGACTGTTTCCTAACCCTAGAAATACTTGCCTCACATTACACAGTTTTAGGATACAGGAAGTAGTGCCTCTTTCATCCCCCATCATTTTACAGGTTTTTTTATTTGTGAGTTCTGTTTGCTGCAGTGGAATGGCTCCTGCTTTTTACACTGAGTTAGAGCAGAACAACTTTCATATGCTTTTCCTTTAAAAGTTCAGCTTTGGGAAGCCAGGAGGATGTACTGAAGCTACTCAGTTATGACAAGCTTCTTCCTCATGAAGTCCACTTCCCCATATAATCATGTCATTAGCAGAGGCATCCTTGAGAGGCTGGCCTGTCACGTCAAACTAAGATTGCTATTACCTGCTGTTACGGCCAGTGTTTTGAGTGGGATCAGAAATTTGGGCAGTGGAACGGACAGCCCCAGATGTCTCAGCATTCCAAATTAAATCATTATTTAAATAGAGAAACAAAATGGGAAAAGCCGTTTGTGGGATCTTTCAAAATATATTTCTAAGATTTCCAATAAGTGTTCTCAGGGATCCAGCCTGAGAAATGGCTTAAACCTCTGAAGTTGGAGATTCTATTCTTAAAAGAAAAGCAAGATATAGTATGTTAGAAATTACCTTGGTGTCCAGGCATAATGCAATGAAGTGTATTTCTCCATCCCAAATTTGCATGTGATATAAAAGGGGTCAGTTTGACAAAGCATCACTGTAGTCAGCAGCTTCCCAAAGTGTTCAAAGAAAGATGCATCTTCTCCTTTTTAATCAGACTTATGAATAGATAGGGATGTTTTTACATGCGCTTGGAAGTCTCTTACCCTGCGAGTTGGCCCGTTCACTGTGATTTTTCCTGGAACATGGTACTACCCAGGGTACCTGTGCATATCATAGCCTCTGCCATCATTTTTAATAAGTAGCTTATCTCTGTGATGCAACTAAAAGCAATCCTGAGTGTCTCCAGGGTTTGTTGTAATTAAATTTTATTGTTGTATTTGAAAATGTACAGGTTTTGAAAACTGGAGCAAGAAAAATGGAAAGGAGATTCTAGGGGGTGATAGTCTGATTTTTAGAAGATTTTAACCCTTTGCAGTTTCCAGATCTACAAGCTTGCTTATTCTTCCCAAGTAGCTGTTTACAAGTGAACACAGCTGAAGCCATAAGCTATAGCAGCTTGTGTGGTTTATTAGCTGATGTCAGGTAACCATGCAAAGATTATCACACCTGCAGTCAGATGCTGTAGGATTCCTAATAAGACTATAGAAGACCTTTTCTGAAAGTTTACATTTGCTGCTGCCCCTTTCTTCTCCAAGTATTTACAGCTACAAGAGAATTACTCCAAGTCATAGTGCTGCCCGTGAAGTGCTGTGGGGAAAGGCAGGGTTTGCAGCTTCTGATCTGGACAATAAAGACATGTCGGTGGTTTGAACAGAAAACTGACAAGTTTATCTACAAGTTTATCAGCTCACCAGGACTCCTAATCAAGCAGTTTC